>NW_024805436.1:0-4544 GCF_019175285.1 Sceloporus undulatus
ACCGGCAGCACGAGACATCAACAATCCCAAAGATCTTTTCTCTAACAGATACAGTGGTACCCCGGGTTACGAAATTAATTCGTTCCGTCGCGGAGTTCGTAACCCGAAAGATTTCGCAACCCGAAAAAGCCATAGCCGCTAGCGCTAGAAAGCCGCGATTTCGTGCGAAAAAGCGCCGAAAAGCACCAAAAAATTTTTCGTAACCCGAAAAAACCTTCGTATCCCGGAACAGTTTTTTTCTATGGGATTTTTTCGTATCCCGGAAATTTCGTAACGCGGTGCTTTCGTATCCCGGGGTACCACTGTAGTAGAATCTGGCCTACACCGAATTTCATGCACCCAGTCTCCAGCAGAATTGGATTTTCTTTCCCTCCCTTCCCCTCATCGGCTATCTGTTGTTCTCTGCATCATGAAAAACTAGGTTTAAAGATTCTTCCAGCCTTCCAGAGCAGATTTGGAGAGTACAGGGGAATTGAAGAGAAAGAGAGGATTGTGCACCTCCTTGGTTGGCTAAGAAAGCAATGCAGGTTGCATGTGCATTGCAGAAATAATGCAGTTTGATACCACTTGCAGTTAAATTGTTGTCAGACTGCATTGTTTCTGAAGTGCAGTTGCAGCCTCAGTCAAAAGAATTACCCATTATACCCCAACCTATACACATGTAGGGCCAGAACCCTGCAGGGCTTCACATATGCTGGTGTAATCCCTAGTTATACTCGGGGATATATAGCAAGCAATAGCAAGTACATTTCTATACCGCTTATCAGTGTATTTAAGCACTCCTAGTGAAGTTAACAATGTGCAAGCTAATTGCCCCCAAAAAGCAGGGTAATCATTTTAGCAACCTACAAAAGGATGCAAGGCTGAGTGGATCATGAAGCCCTGCCTGGGATCGAACTCACCACCTTGTGGCTGTGAATGGCTGCAGTTCCAGCATTTAACTACTGCACTACTAGGACATGGTAGAAGGAGGCATTTTTAGAAGCACTGTAGAAAGAGGTACCTAATACTTCTTTACCCAACAACCTTTGTGATAGATGCACAACAACATCCAGCGCCTCCTGAGCCAAGCTCCATCCCTTCACCAAGGAACAATTCTATTGTGTTCTCACATTTGGAAAAGGAAGAATAGTCTTATTGTGGCTTCTTCTTTTCTGTATGTGCAAGGGCAGCAGCTAATTGACGTAAGTACACTGTGAGAGATGTATACTCCATCAGCACAACATGAGATGTCAGCCTGCATTTATTGTTTACAGTGGACTGGATCCTTCAGTTCACAGAACAGATTGGGCTACAGAAGGTGGCCTCTACTGTAAAAAGGGGTCACATTTTTGTCCGTTTCCAACTATTGCCTCATCCATGCAGTCTTCTGTGTCAGTATCAAAAAGATCTCCAAGCGGGAATATAGACTTGGCTAACTAGCACGTTTGAAGCATCATATTTGTTTGCTATGTTTTCATTTTGATGCTATTGTTCAGAGGTTAATACCAAGTGCTTGCAAAGGGTAATGTTTGCTTCATTGTTTTTCTAGTGCTAAATATTCTGAATGCTTTCTTGGATTAACTCTTCATTTGATTTTTAAATGTATGAAATAATAAAGCCTGAGGAAAAAAATTAAAGTCTATTATCCTATCCTTGTATCCTTGCTAATTCCAAAGCTTATTTTATATACAAGGATCACACAAACTGTTCTAATTGCTTCCCCGAAAAGATTATATGCTCATTACCTTTTGTTTTGTAGTCTACATCCATGTTTTGCTACATGCACAGGTGTGACTCTTTTAATGAGAGATTTGTTTCTTATTCAAAACATTATAAAAGATAAGCAGGTCTTTATGGTTAAGGTGGTTCACTGGACAATATGGAAAACCACATGCAAAAGACATATTATGCATGGCCATCTGTGCTGTGTGTGTTGTGTTTCCAAAGTATGACAACCCTAAGGCGAACTTTTCATAGGGATTTCTTGGCAAGATTTGTTCAGAGGAGGTTTAGTACACAAAATAACAACATAAACAATGAAATTTCACATTTGCAATATCTCATCTACATTTAGCAAACAGATGTATGAAGAAAAAAAATCTATCAAATAGTCAAAAGAGCAAAAAACAAGGCCATTTTTGCAGTCACCAGAGGCTTCCAAGAGTTTTAAAAAGGCTTAGAAAAACATTTTAAAATTTTTTAAAAGCAAAACCTTTTGTGTCCCCAATAAATGATTTAGCTTTACCTAGGAGGTATGGAGGCATTTTGGCACCCGCTAAGCAATTTGAAGCACAAGATAGGCCTTTTACTAAAGAGGGAGTAGGATTGGGGCTGAGGTAACCTCTTGTCTTGGCCTCCATCCAGCCTCTGAGGAACACAGGAGCTGCAAAAAGCAGCTCCTTTTTGCACCCTCCAAGGGGCACCATAGCCGCGGTAGTGTGGCTTTATGACACCCCTTCATAACTGCATCACGTGGATGCAGTGCCAGAGGTGCATCATGATGGTGTTCGCCATGTGGACTGGTGCATGCCAAAATGGTGCCATGGGGCAGAGTTAGGGTATCCAGTGTGAGGACGCTGCTCCCTGGCTTCGCCCACAAGCTGGCACAAAATGCCAGTCTGTATAGGTCCTCAGTTGAAAAATAGTCCTCTATACCTTACTGAGCTGTGTTGTAGTGCTCTATAAACCAGCCCAAACCATTGCTTTCAGTGATGTGTATCACACTCACTACAGCCTGTTCTATGGAGATGAATAGCTTTATCAGGGGCAACCAAAATGCCACTAAGCTGTACATTTTGAATTCTTTTAGGACCCGGCATCTGCTTACACAATTTTGAGGTATCTGAGATAATCCTATTTCCCAATGTGCATTCTGAACATTTCCTCTCAGGAACTACCACAACTCTGTTTTTATTTTATTTTTTACACACATGCCACCATTACAAATAGAAGAGCATGGGCATCAATTACACAGAACTCCTACTAATACTGGAGACAACCTACGTCAATCTTTAGGTCAATGGAAGCCGATACGTACTCAGACGTCTTTCTCTGGTGTTTCACATAAGTTAAAGTGTTGTGACTGAAAAATGAGTTAAAGCATCAAGTAAGATGTGACCTTGGAGTTTGTCAGATCTGGGGCATATGCAGGATGGCAGTACTTAGTACTTTTGGACAGATGTAGCATGAAGAGATTACACTTGCCTCTTCTTATCAGGCATCCCCCATACATATTCAGGCATCACCCAACCTATGCTGACTGGCCTCTCTCTAAAGGAGTTTATCAGATGGGAGGCTAACTGCCTAAATCCCATGCAAAAATGGGATTTAAATCCAGGAAAAATCTCACAAAAGCAGGATTGTTTTCACACTCATGAGGAGCATTCAGCATTAATACAAAAATAGACCACACAGAAAGTGGACAAAATCGGCCATTTTTTACTTTCGGTAGAATCTGATTTGTTTCAATTTTGCATTAATCACTTATCATTTATTTAACAGCTTCAATTCCTAGGAGTTTTAAATGAAACCAAATTGAACTGAAGGAAACAAATTGAGTCAATGAAGAGTGGCTACTTACTATTATTTTTATTATTTTCTTTACTATTATTATTACTATTATATATATTTGTTCTTGTTTACTTGTTTTTTATTGTTTGTTTTCAATGTTGCTATTTCAATACTGGATCTGTGTTGCTAAATTTATGAATTTTCCTTTTTTTAACAATAAAAATTTAAAAATAAAAAAAAATGAAGAGTGGCTTAGGTTGCCTTTTTCATGGCAGCTGATTTCTGGCGGTCTGTACCCCGCCTATTGTTCCTCAAATAGTCCAAAAATAAGTGCAGAAACTATAGTCTATAACATAGAACTTATAGTTCTATGACAGTACTTTAACTGCCGTGACAACAATCTATGGAAAATTGGGGGTTGTAGTTTGGTGAACACTAGGGCTCTCTGGCTGAGAATTCTAAATACCCTTCCCTAAACTGCAAATCCCAGGATTCATTAGGATGTTGCCATAGTAGTCCAAGTAGAATCATAGCATTATAATTGTATGGCAATGTAAAATGTCCCCATATAAGGAATACAACCCAGTATAATAACAGTATAAACAACTTAAAAGTTTAAAATAGAACTGAAGCTGCAGCTATCTTATTTCCAAAATGTCTCCTCCCATTCTCTCCCTCAGCTGCCCATCTACCTCCCATCCTCTTCAGTTTCCCTTCCCATCTCCACCACTCCCATTCTACTCTGACTGCGGCCCTTATCAGATGAGTGTGGAACTGGGGGTTTTGCGCACTGGGTGGTTCGAATTTGCGTTATTTCGCAAAGTACCATCATACCAGCATTCGAATGGCCCAATCCGAACTCACGTGAATGCGCGAGATTCCGAACTGAATGCGTACTGTCTCCTCTTTTTGAAGCGTGTTGGCCAGTGTGCTGATAAGGGGATTGGCGATTTCCGGATTTTTGCTCTGTTCGATCTCAGTGCGAATGGGTCTGGTATGAATCCCCAGTCCTGAACTCCGTCGCAAGACCCTCAGATTCCAATTTTTACTTC
>NW_024805437.1:0-4543 GCF_019175285.1 Sceloporus undulatus
TCTCTCCATCTGCATCACAGTCTTCCTCTTTTCTTATTGCCTTCCACTTTGCCAAGGATTCATCACACACACCCCCACCTTGTGAGTCATGGCTTCTCATGCCTAAAGTACAACAATGTAAATTTTGTCATCTTGCCTTCCAGGAAAAGCTCAGGGTTGATTTGCTCTAGGGCCCATTTATTTGACTTTTTGACAGTAAACCACTTTCATAACCATAAATAGAAACTGGAAGTACAGTGGCATGACAATTCTGACTTTAAATGATATACCTTTACACTTCACTGCACTTGTCTAGTTCCTCCATAGTTGCCCTTCCAAGACCTTCAGATTTCTTGATTGCAGTGTACATTCTGAGTAATGACTTTGGCCTGAAATGGGTGGGCCAAATAGAGCTGCTTCTGGACACTTTGGGGACATGGCATGCAAATGACACATGCCTCCTAAGGCTTCCCAAAGCTAGCAGAAAAAGGAGCAGCACAAAATTGCTCCTGCTGGTGGGTCATTTGGGACCACAGCAGCAGCCTGCTATAGGAGCGAGCTGTCCAGTCACTGCAGTCCTGGGCTGATCATGCCTCAGTTGCACCAGGAGTAGCCAAAGGCTTCTCCTGGCCTCCCATCTGCTTCACCTTTAGTATAGTAAATCTTTGACTATCTCAATGACTTCACTGTTTGTTTTAAAGTTATATAAATCATCTGGAGTCATTATTTTTTTTTTCTTAATGTTTAACTGTATAGCTGCCTTTCCATTTTCTTCCTTGACTTTCTTCTGTAGTCATTCCAAGTTTTGCTATTTTCTGTTAGTAGAATGGTGTCATCTGCATATCTTAAATTGTTTATGTTCCTTCCTCTGTGTCTAATCCATCTTTTTGTGTGATTCATTCAGCAGGGTGATAACATGCATCCTTGCCTGACCTGTTTGCCAATTAGAAATTATTCTGTTTCTCCATATTCTGTCCTAATTGTGGCCTTGTGTCATGAGTACAGATTAGGCATCAGGATAATCAAATGTTGTGGCACACCTCTTTCTTTAAGAGTGATCCATAGTTTTTCATGATATGCACTATCAAATGCTTCACTATAATCAATAAAGCACTGGCTGATTTTCTTTTGAAATTCTTTGGTACACTCTATTGGCCACCATATTTTTCCAATATGATTCTTAGTGCTTCTTCCTTTCCTGAACCCAGCTTGGGCATTACACATATGGCAAAAGTCTTTGTTGCAGAATTTTAAGCATCACTTTATTATTATTTATTTATTTAGGTATTTATACCCCGCCTTTCAGCCCTAATGGCTCTCAGGGCGGCTTACAATATTATTTTTTTGCTTGCATTGGAGATGAATGCAATGGTCTTGTGGTTACTGAAATCCTTGGTGTCCCTTTTCTTGGGAACTGGAATGTGAATTAAATATTTCCAGTCTGTGGCCAGTTTTTTTTGTTTTCCATATTTGCTTTTAGTTAGAATTTGAATGGATTCTGTCTCTGTTGCTTGAAACAACTCTCTTTGTATGCTGTCTGTTCTTGGCTATAAAGCTAAGTCGACTTGACAACAAAGTCCATGTGGCTCTGAGGGGGTCTGGGACATAAAAATGGCTCCCAGACCTGACTTATGGTGGGCATCCACTGTAGGTCCAGGGGCAATTTTTCCACCTCTGGGGCCCTAAGACTTGTCTACACTTTTCCACAAAGAAAAGTAGCCTGAATAACATTTCTGGCTTTGAAAAATTGATATTTTATGATGTGAAACTGGTGTGTGTGTGTGTGTGTGTGTGTGTGTGTGTGTGTGTATGAAAACTATGGCCCGATACAGATGGGCCAAAGGGCACGTAGCAGCGCTGATACTAGGCTTCCGGAGCATGCTAAAAGAACCCGGAAGAACCAAGTTCTTTTTACTCTGGAGGGACATCGCACAGTCTGACAGCTGCGGCACCCCTCTGGAGTTAAGACAGGCTCCTGCAGACTGCCATTTTCAGGTGGTCTATACTGCACCTATTTAAAAAGTGAACTGAGTATCCTTGGGGTTGCATGTGGCTTTATGCCCACGCTTTACCCGCTGGTGATATGAATGCCTGGGGAAAGTAACATTTTTGCTTAGACCAAGTCAGGAGGCTTACAAGTATTTTATCAGTTAAGGAGCAAAATGGAACATATATCAATGATAAAATGTGGAAAGAGGTTTTGGCAAATTCCTCTTACTCACTTTGTTGTTAATTGAAAATGCTTTAGGAAAAATCTGATCTTTACAGACCTCAATCTACAAGGAATATAATGTGTATAGCTGTGTGTCTGTCAAGGACTTCAGCCTTTTCTATTTATGTTGTCTTGTTTATTTTCTGCTAGAAAATCATTTTATTTTTTGACTGACCTTGGGAACTTTAACGATTGCCACAGCATTGATGTTTTTACACTGGCAGTTGACATAGTTCTTCACTGTTCAACTATATGGCCCTATTACCGGAATGTATTACATTAAGCGAAAGGAGTGGATTTACTTGCAATTGATAATGTGTTGTCAGTTGCAATGAAGCGATGATGGATTCATCAACATCTTTGAGTATTTGAACCCAAATGGTCTAATATGGATAAGGAAAAGAAAGGAATCAGGTTTAATAATCTTGAAGGGCTAAGAGAGGAGGAGGAGGAAATGAACTATATTGTATTAAAGGAATGAATTGTTGTTCTTGCAGAACATTAGTTCTATTTTTATTGCTCAATTTTTCTAGTGTTAAATACTCTTCTCTATGAAATGAAGCACTCTCCATCAATTCATATATTTTGACTAGGGTTGGGTAACTGAATAGGGTATAGGCTCAGTCACACCCTCCATCACATATGTAACCATCCTCCTCTGTTCCCAGAATGTGTTTAGCTGTATGTCAGACAAAATGTCGACTAGAAGTGACACATTGTTTACTGTCACCCTTTTGGCGTGTGTGTGTGTGTGTATTGGGGAGTGGCCAGGTGTGCATTTGCACAGTTGGAAATAGTCTGAGAGTTGTGCCCATTCCTTCAGGAATAAAGACGCATGCCTTGATTACACCCCATTTGAACAAAAAGGGGAAAAAAGAGGATCCCAACAATTATCATCCAGTTAGTCTGACATCTATACCAGGAAAGATTCTAGAGCAGATCATTAAACAGAGAGTCTGTGAACATCTAGAACGCAATGCCATAATCACAAAAAGTCAACATGGGTTTCAGAGAAAGAAGTCATGCCAGACAAATCTGATTTCTTTCTTTGATAAAATTACCAGCTTGGTAGATGAAGGGATATAGTATATCTGGATTTCAGTAAGGCCTTTGACAAGGTTTCCCATGACATTCTTGCAAACCAGCTTTTAAAATGTGGGATAGACAAGGTAACTGCTACATGGATTTGTAACTGGTTGACCGGCCGAAGCCAAAGGGTGCTCAACAGTGGCACCTTTTCATCCTGGAGAGAAGTGACCAGTGGGGTCCCACAGGGCTCTGTCCTGGTGCCAGTGTTATTCAACATCTTTATCAGTGACCTGAATGACAGAATGGGGAGCATACTTATCAAATTTGCAGATGACACCAAATTAGGAGGAATAGCTAATACTCCAGAGGACAGGATCAAAATTCAAAATGACCTGAATAGACTTGAAAGCTGGGCCAAAGCTAACAAAATGAAATTCTACACGGAGAAATGTAAGGTACTGCACTTAGGGCAGAAAAATAAAATGCACAGATATAGGATGAGGGACACCTGGCTGAATGAGACTTCATGCGAAAGGGATCTTGGAGTCCAAGTAGACCACAAGTTGAACATGAGTGAATAGTGCAATGCGGCAGCTAAAAAGGCCAATGCAATTTTAGGGTGCATCAATAGAAGTATAGTGTCTAGATCAAGGGAAGTAATAGTGCCACTCTATTCTGCCTTGATCAGGCCCCACCTGGAATATTGTATCCAGTTATGGGCACCACAGTTCAAAAATGACATTGAGAAACTGGAGCGTGTCCAAAGGAGGGCGACTAAAATGGTGAAAGTTTTGGAAACCATGCCCTATGAGGAACGACTTAGGGAGCTGGGGATGTTTAGCCTGGAGAAGAGAAGGTTAAGCGGTCATATTATAGCCCTGTTTAAATATTTGAAGGGATGTCATATTGAGGAGGGAGCAAGCTTGTTTTCTGCTTCTCCAGAGACTAGGACCCGGAGCAATAGATACAAGCTCCAGGAAAAGAGATTCCACCTCAACATTAGGAGGAACTTCCTGACAGTAAGGGCTGTTCGACAGTGGGACAAACTCCCACGGAGTGTAGTGGAGTCTCCTTCCTTGGAGGTCTTTAAGCAGAGGCTGGATGGCCATCTGTCGGGGATGCTTTGATTTGGATTTCCTGCATGGCAGGGGGTTGGACTGGATGGCCCTTGTGGTCTCTTCCAACTCTATGGTTTTATGATACTGTAACCGACTTCATGTGGGGCTGATTTTGGAAACCATTAAGGAAACTTTGGATGACACAAAATACTGCACCTGGGCTGTTGGCCAGGTCTGGCTACAGGGATCACGTTCCTCCTCTGTT
>NW_024805438.1:0-4543 GCF_019175285.1 Sceloporus undulatus
GGGTGTCATCGGCATACAGATGGTAGGAAAAGCCAAAAGAGCTAATGAGTATAACCTCTCAAAGAACTTTCACTGCTGTTGCCCCTAAATTGTAGAATAGCCTGCCGGAAGAGATCCATCTAACTACCGTCTTGGACACTTTCAGGAGGGCTGTCAAGATGGAGCTCTTCCGGCAGGCATACCCTCCTGATCCAGATTAAGACACCATGTTATTTGTCAGATTGATTCCCTGTAATTGAACACTGTAGCATGTTTTGAATTTTTACTGTTCCTGGATTGTGATTGTATTTTAAGTATTGTATTTTACGGTATTGCATTTTATGATTGTATTTATGGTTTTATCAGGTTGTAAACCTGCCTCGATCCGAAGGGAGAGGCGGGGCAATATAAATAAAACTTTTACTTATTATTATTTATTATTGCTTCCATTTATTAAGCTTAATGATATCATCAGGAACTGCCCCTTGTAACATAACCCACCAAGGCCTGCCTGCTGTCCTGGGATAAAGATTTGCCTTAAGTCTTAGGTCTTTGTGCTCACATCTCAGGAACTGCCAATCCTATCTGCTCCCCATGTCAAGAAAAGCTTTATCCAGTTGTTGCATTGGAGCTGAGCCAGCTGAAGCCATGAGTACAACAGTTATATTGTTTTTACATCTTCTGGGAAGTCTGCAACTGGAAAGCAAGTTGTATATTCTGTAAATAAATGTATAAAGCAAGAAATTGAGTGAGGTTGTTTATTTATGCATTAGAATGACAAAAGCTGGGCAGAAGGAGGCAGAAAAGAAGAAAGTAGAAGAAGGCTTGAAGAGAACACTTAGAATGAGAGAAGATCAAGGGCTGCTTTCTGTACATGAGCTGCAGGTGCATCTAGTTTGGCACTGGGGAACCTGTGGTGCTAGTATTAATGAATTACTGTTTCCATCTTCCCTTACCATTGGACAGTCTGGACAAGCTGATGGGAACTGGAGTCCATCTGAGGGCAGTAGTTACCATACTGACTGGAATATTCAAGGAGCTGGCATCCAATAAAGTAACTTTTCCAGACTCTGGTTCCTGGTCATTTTTCATAGGATGTTCTGTTAAACTTCTTAAAACCAGTAGACTTAGACAAAAGCAAACTTTAGTAGCCTCTCCTAGCTTATGTGTTCTTCCTCATTAATAACTTTGGCCATCTTGACTATACTCTGATGTTCCTTCGGCATAAGTGTCCTGGTTTTCATCTGTGAAATGTTGGAGGGTACTTAAAGTTTTTTTCCACCATTCACCAGCCATAAACATGATTTTAGATGTTAACAGAACATCTATGAAGCACACCCTGGTGTTGCTTGGCCACATGTGCGCTGGTTTTGATCTGTGAAATTTTGGAGGGTATGAATTATGCCTCATTCACAGTATTTTACAGGGTTCCAGAATCCATCTTTTCCCACCTGTATTACTTATGATGTTTTTCTTATCGTAGAAAATTCACCGAAGAAGGAAAAAGGAGAGAGTTTCTCAACACTCTTTGACTGGTAGTCACCCTCTGGAAGCACTCTCTATTACAGGTCTACCTTCATCCCTGAGTAGAATTTTGCTTCTGCTGTTGTGGCGATCATCAAATTACCAAGGACTGACAAAAGGACTGTGAAGAGAACAGCTTGGAAATCTTACTGGTTTTAGAGATTACAATGCCCAGAATCACCTAGAGAACATGTTTATGGCCATGCTTGCAGACAGATTCAGGAAATTGTATTCCAAGCTTTGGAGAAAAATAAAGAATGGATGAAAGAGACCCAGAGAACTCAAGGAGCTATTGAGAAAATTCCAAGAAACAATACAGTGAATGAAACTTGTGGAACTTGGATGTGAGTCATCCAAATATATTAACTGGTTGCCAAAGCTACAAACCAGAAAAGGTTGTTTGACAATGACCATAGCATTCTGTTCCACCTCTGTTGCTCAGGGTACTGTACAATACCCTAAAGGCACCAGATATCATCTGATCTTGGAACTCAGACAGGGTCAGCCCTAGTTAGCACTTAAAGGGGAGATATCCAAAAAGTACCAGGTGCTGCAGGGTATATTGCAGAGGAAGGAACTGGCAAAACCACCTTCCTTGCTGAAGAAAACCTATGAAATTCATGGGGTTGACTTATGTTGACAGGCACGTAAACACACAAGAGAAGCACATGGATCAGTTCATTGAAACCAGACACTGTACACATGAGCAAACAAAACATCTTGTTCTTGGAGTAACTGGTCAGCATTGCCTCTTTTCCACAGTGCAGAAGGGATAGGTGTGTTGCTATGGGTGCATTGCTATTTCAGATTTTTAAAGAAGGCCTGAATGCTATTGCTTAATTTTATCTTGAGTAGACCCATTGGCCCAGTTGTTGAACAATGAGTTTGCATAAAGGTGAAGCCTATTAATTGCACAGGACTACTCTGTATGGGGATAGGAATAGGATGCAGGCCACTGCCTTTGGACAGTCACACAAATAAGGAACTGGAAATGTTAAGATTCTCCTCATTGTTTAGTCTGCAACCAAGCAAATTTTGAGCCCAGACACTCTTCATGAGAGGAGATACCCAGAAGAAGAATCCAAACACTGAGGCAAGTGTATGGATCCATCCCAACAAACCAGTTCCAGCAGTTTCCCTCTCAACAAGACTAGCATTTTTTCCACAAGGCTAATGGGTTTTAAATGCTCATTCAAGAAAAAAAGAACCACTTTCCATAAAAACAGGAATTTGTTGTGGTTGTTGTGCCTTCAAGTCATTTCCAGCTTATGGTGACCTTATCATGGGGTTTTCTTGGCACGTTTCTTCGGGGAGCGGGGGGGGGGGGGTTGGTGCTGCATCCTCTGAGGCTGAGAAAGAGTGACTTGTCCAAGGTCACCTAGTAGGTTTACATAGCTGAGCCAGAATTTGAACTTTGGTCTCCAGAGTCATAGTCCAAAACTCAAACCATCATGCCACGCTGGCTCTCTGCTTTGACTGAGAGGGTGTTAAAGACTTTCAGGCTTTTGTGCCCTTCTAGATATTCTAGTAAAGGAACTTCAGCAGTCTAAGATATTACTAGCAGAAAGCATCATGAACTTGGAACAGTTACTAAGGGAAGCCAAGTAAGAAAGTGCAAAGGCAGGCTTACTGTTGAGCATAAAGAAAACAAACAAACAAACAAAAAATAAAGACCACAGAGGTTCTACATAAATTCAATGTAGACAATGAGTAAATTAAAATAGTTAAAGATTTCCTGTACTTTGAATCAAACATTGATCACAAAGGAGGCTGAAGTCAAGAAATCAGCAGAAGACTAAACATGGGGAGGACAGCTATGAAAGAACTGGACAAGATCCTAAGGAGTAAAGATATACAACTAAATGCTAAAGTTAGAATTGTACAAACCATTGTATTCCCCATTATCATGTACAGATGTGAGATCTGGACAGTGAACAAAGCAGATAGGAGGAAATTAAACTCATTTGAGAGGTGGTGCTGGAGAAGAGTGCTGAGGATACAATGGACAGCCAAAAAAAAAAAAAAAAAAGGGGGGGGGGGAGAAAAAAGAAACAAATAGGTCCTTGACCAGACTAAGCCTGAATTCTTCCTGAATTAAATGAATTAATAAGGGTTCATGTTGTTGTAGTGTTTTGCTAGATGACACTCTTACCTCCTTGGGAAGGAAGTGTGAGACATAAATAATTTTAAATAAAAATGCATGCTCAGTGGTATCCTGAACCCAAATGTTGAAGGCTGGAAGGGGCTAGGATGGTACATTGGTGCCAGCCTTTTCTGGTGAAAGGGAGTGCTCCCACATCTCATGGGCGGGGTGGGTGGGTGCCATCTACAATGAAAGATGCTTCCAGTGTGCCCAGGTAGAGCAACAGCTGACACTAGTGATTCTCCCTCCAGTTGTAGCAGATACCTCCCAACAGTGTTTTGACTACATTTTGTTGCAGAGTGCACAGATCTGATCTAACATTGCCTGTCTTCAGCTGCATCTGCACTGCTGAATGAATGTACTTTGACACCATTTTAACTGTCATGGTTCAATGCTATGGAACTCTGGGATTTCCAGTATTGTGAGATATTTAGTCTTCTCTATCAAAGAGCTCTGGTGCCATACAGTGGCATCCCTAAGGTTGGTGTCACCCAGTCCGGAAGCTCATGGTGTCACCCCCCCCCATTGACCTCCTTCCATTTCACACCATACAGAATCCTTAGCAATGCTTTTTTGCACTAATGTTACTGGTAAATCATAATTCCCATATACCACTGAGTGTAATGCTAATAGTTGTGACATAAACTACTAGAAAAAATAAATAAAACTATACCTTCAAATTACAATATCATATGTACAACCTAAATATATTTACATATGCCTAGTGAAGATTTGGTTAAAATGTGATTTTTTAAAGAAAATTTTAAAAGAATTAAAAAATTAAATTTTCCAAAAATAAAATAAAATAAATTTAAAATATAAAATTTTGAAATTTGAATTTTAAAAAATCCTGGGGCTTCTCCTTTCTCATCCCACTGAGCTTCACCCCACTCCCAC
>NW_024805439.1:0-4542 GCF_019175285.1 Sceloporus undulatus
CCCCCCGACACAAAAGGTTTCTGCTTTATCTCGTTCAGTGGAAAAATGGCTCCCCAGCCCCGGCAGTTGTCCTGAAAGGGGAAAGGGCCAACGGAAGGAGATAGGGGAAATTCCAGCACAGCATCATGGGAAATTTGTAACCCATTGGTCTTCAGGAGAACCAGCGGATTGGATGTACACACTAGCCAAAGCAGCAGAGGTTTCGCACTGGCCATCAATACGGATCCCGTGAATCCACTATTTTTGCAGACTCGCAAAACGGAGGAGCCGGCTGCCTTCAGTTCGGAACCCCGCAGTGAATACGCATTGGCCAAAGCGTATTCACGTTATATCGCATTGGTCAATACGTATTCTGAGCTCACAGGTGTGGAACACCAATGCAATATAACGCGAATACGCATCAACCAATGCGAACTGACCCTTCTTCTGTGCTCTGTGTGGAAAGGTCCCTAGACTATTGGGTAAGACAGTTGATGTTTCTGGGAGCTGAAGTCTAAAACACCTGGAGGTCCAGAGTCTGGGAATCATTGCTGTAGATAGTGTGGGAACAGGCTCAAGCTTCCTTTCAGCTCCTTTCGTAAAATCTTTTTGAATGTGGATGGAGGATGGGAGTGGGTTTGGAGAGTGGAGTACTTAGCCCTCCCAGTATAATACAGACGAGAGGCTTCCTACGCTGAATGGTACTTTTATCTCTTTGGACTCCCTTGCATGCATTTAAGGGTGTCTGGCTCATAAGACTAGCCTTGAACCAAAGTCTAAACGTTGATGGCACATGAAATAGACATCCGAAACATATCACACATACCTATGTATAGGCTCCCTTCCATCTGCATTTATACTTTTTAGGTTATTATTATTATTATTATTATTATTATTATTATTATTATTTGTATTCCACCTCTCCCTGTATTGGATCGAGGCAGGTAACAGCAAACAAGAACAATAAAATCAAACATGAATATCAATAGATAAAAGCATAACAGGGCATATTAGATCCTAGTTCCCCTATCTCCCTCCCATCCTAAAATACCATTAAAAAACAATTCCCAATAGAATGGTTAATAAAGAATTGCATAGGCCATTCTGCATTCTTGGATGGTGCAGAGCTCTTCAGCGGTGCCTTCCATGTCACCCTTAATTCCCTAGGAATGCAAAAACAGCCTTTGTGCATTATTCCCATTGCAAAGGGGGATAATAAGCAGATCCACATTGGCAGGGACACAACCAGTGGTTGCACAGTATCATTATTCAGAACAAGGCAATGTAGTGCAACAACGTGTAACTGCATGGATGTAGATTCAGGCCTTATGGGGATGATACCGAATCCTGTCCTTCATGTGATAGTGGCTATTTTCTATTGGTTTATCCTCTGAATCCCCAGAGTAATATGGTATACTGTAGAAGATTTAAATGAACTAATAAAGTGTAATTTTTCATTGTAGGATACCCAATCCCCACCACCACTGTGGGCACCACCCTGACCACCACCACAACCCACCCAGTCCCACCAACTTTAGGTGAGTGTCCTAAAACGGCAGTCTTTCCAATGCGTCTGTGTTTCCAAGCCTGACACTTTTCCTGCATCCATTGCCTAAGCTTTTACTTGTTTTAATAAATTTTATTTGGTCTCAGGTGTTGCTAGTTGTAGGGAGAGGAATAGGTTCCGCTTGGTGAGTTCATGGGATCTCCAGTAGTTTTAGGGAAAGAGAAAAAAATCTTCCTTCTTTTATTCTTGTCATATGCCCTGAAGGAATGGGACAGACACTGCTGTGGACCCCTGGGAATGCCTCATAGGCCAAGAGAGAAGTAGTAGAGGCTATTTTCCTTGGAGTTGAAGAAATTTAACACCCAGGACATGGCAAGCGGATGCTTCCCTGTTTGGAGTGTCTCTCCTCAGCTCAAAGTGCCAAAGGAGATAGGAGAATTCCAACAGGATTTTGCTGCATCCTGAAGGTTACAGCATGCCTTGGAGAGCTCAGTAGACCTAAATACACAGTGAGATAAAACTCGGAGAAGCTGTCCAGTTTAGAACATGGTCCATAAGTCCAAGAAGTCTGCAAGTTAGGCATGAATAGCAGTCCAAATTCAGCAGACAGCTGGGTTTCATGGAAGTAGAAACAGCATTGTTCCAGTCTTGTGAATGGACCAGGGTAAACATTTAAATAGCTGAGCCATTCCACAAAAAAACCTTAAAAAAACATCCACAAGCATTTGGACTTCAACCAAAGTTTAAATATTGCAGAAGCTGCATGCTTCTCCAGATATACTTCAGTTCAGAAGATGGAAATGAGTTGTAATCTTACAGCATTTCATGTGTCATAGCTGCAAATGTGAATCTGAGGAGCATGCATTAATATGGATTGTGGCCTCCTTATGTTATAATTATTAGTACGCTTTAAAGACCAAAGGTTATGTTTGCAATTTTTAAAAAAATAATCCTGTTATTTGCTTGGCTTATTATAGTTACCATACACCTTGCTGGTGCATACAAAGAAGATTACATAAAATCAAAGAAGGGACCATGGTATGATCTATTCCAGCCCTAGCTCCACAGTGATATCGTTTATCTCTGAGCTTTTCACAAAAGCATCCACAAGCATTTGGACTAAATCTTCTGCTCTTGAGGGGGTCTCCTATTCCTGAGCAGTCTGATGTTTCTTAACCCTTAGAGATAGGCTTCATGAAGAGAAGGCTGTTCTGCCTGTTGCCTCCAGTGAACCTTCTGGCTGATTACTAGGCTCCCTTCCAAGACTCCTTGGTCAAGACTGGTTCCTTGGGGCTCCAGGAGTCATGAGGACTGCTGAGGGCATGTCCTCATGACTCCTGGTGGTTCAGCCTCTTGTTGCCAGCTATTGTGGCAACCACAAGGTCTGTAACCTCATAAGCCTGGGGAATAGCTGTCAGATCTCTCAGTGCAAGAAAAAGATAAGAAACATATTTGAAAATGGCACAACTGCAAATAAACAATATGATATTATAAGTAGCCTAACCAGTTAATGAACTGTATTACACAAAATGTATAGCATTGATGGAATATTAACTTTATTAGGAATGGCAAAAAATAAATAAACCCAAGTTTGATTGCAAATTGGACAGTAGACAATACCCATTTAATTATCAAAGGCACTAGGCTAAAGATGCACACAAAATGCATTGCAGAAGTCAAGTTGAATTACAAAATTGTCAAGAAGTAGGGGAAAATATAGAACAGTAACGAGAAGCTGGCAGTCAGTGAAAGACAAGATTTCAGGATAATCTCCTTTGACAGCTGTTCTCAGGGAAAGCCACCTTAGAAACAGTAAATATTGCCCTAGGTAAGGAAATACTGTTTTCCATCCAAATCATCACAACCAAACATACAAGTCCTGGACACTGGAACATTCACTCACCCTCTTTGCATCCACAAAACCCAGTTGTCTCCTACCACCACCCTCAACAATAGTTATTTAGTGGCAAGGGGCAGCCAAACAGTACTGTATTTAGCTGTTTCAATTCAAAGGCTTTCATGGCTGGCACCTGTAGTATCTTGTGTGCTTTTTTGGACTATGTGGCTGTGTTCTGGAAGAGTTTATTCCTGATGTTTCACCAGCATCTGTTGCTGGTATCTTCAAAGAATGCTGGCATGGGAGTGAGTGGTGTGTGTGTGTGTGTGTGTGTGTGTGAGAGAGAGAGAGAGAGAGAGAGAGAGAGAGAGAGAGAGAGAGAGAGACCCTTGGTTGAGAGGAAATGATTTACATTGTTGTTGAATGGCAAGGCCTCAAGGTGTCTATTCTGCTGGGAAAAACCCCTGAGGCTGGGTGGTTTTCATTTACACTTCCAAATCCAGCAAATGCTGTGTTCAGCGAAGGACAGGAGAGACCCTCTCAAGGCAGCAGGAGTTTATTGCATACCATGCAGCTGTGGACAAGTCTACCTAGGGACCAGTATTCAAAGAAGCATGAGAGACACTGCAGACTGGTTCAGCCAGAAAATCAGCAGTAGCAGCACATATTATAAACTATCCTGGGCATAAGATGCAATTTGAAAATACTGAAATTCTGGACCATGACAACAACTATCAGTTGTCACAATCACATGCAACTTTGTTATGTCACTTAGGACTAACCTGAGGCTGTTGTAATTTGGACATATAATGAGATGACTTGACTTATTAGAAAAGATCATAATGCTGGGGAAAGTTGGGAAAGGCAGACAGCAAAGAACAAGACCACACTACAGGGGAATTGACACCTTCAAAGAAGCCATCGCTTTCAGTTTCCAAGATGTACAACATCCAAATATATTGATAATGGGGGTTCCTGAAATTTTCCCATTTCTAGGATGGCTGTAAATGGAAGCTGACTGAATGGCAAATGCCACCAACAGAATTCTCATCAGAGTCTCTCACATGTTCCCTAGTTGTGGCAAATAGCACCATTCCATGGATAAAGGGATGTGCAGTGATGCTCATTGTTGATTCTTCCTTTCAAAGCTGTCTCATTTTGACCCTCTTCTTTTCCTTGCAGAGTCCTGTGTGGTGTCAGGCGACCCCCATTACTACAC
>NW_024805440.1:0-4541 GCF_019175285.1 Sceloporus undulatus
GAGGAGGAGGAGGAGGGAGTGTTAGAGGAAAGGCCTGAGGAAGAGGAGGAGAAAGGCTTAGGATAGGCCTCTGGAGGATTCTTCAGGGGAAGAAGGAGTAGGAGAAGGAGAAGGGGCTCCTGGGCATGCACAGAGGCCTCAGAGGGAAAAGCCACAGGGAGAAATAGCTCTTGGTTAATAATTCTTATTCTTATTCTTATTATTCATAAACTTTATTTATTAATAAAGACTTATAAAGAGTTACTTATATAGACTGCCTCAGGGAGTCTCTAAATTATAGCATCAGGAAAACATTTAGGTGTTTTAAGGTTGGGAAATCCTTTTTGGGATCCCTTCCGACTTTGGGGCCCGTTCATCCTCCATTTTGGGTTCCCTGAAGGCCTCAAACTGCCAACTGCCAAGCGCTGAGGAAGAGGCGGCCATTTTATGCTTCTTCTGAGTGTGGGGAATAATGTTCCAGAACCTTCTCTAAGGCCTCAGTTGAACAGAGGCTTCTCTTTCTCTGCTGAGGCTCCAGAGAGAGAAGGAGGCCAGGCTCCTTGGGCCAAAAGGAAGGAAGTCTGTCTTTTGTGTCTCTTTTCTGAGAGTGCTTTTTTATTACACAGCTCTGCTCCTTCTGGGGAACATGGGTTTTAAAAGGAATCAGAAATAGGAAGATAGTTTTAATACAATCCTTATTCTACTTCTTCACAAACATTGGGCTTTGGCTTCTAAGAGGAGGCTTGTCCCCCAAAAAAGGCCAAAAGTAGCTCCTTTGGGAGTTTTAAAAGTCTCCCCAGTTTTCTTATTAAGAGATTTGCAGGGAAGAAGGAAGGTGGCAAACCAGACCATCTCATGTTATTACCAAATAAACATAGAAACAAACAAGAACAACAAAAATAAGGGTTAGAGACTAAAACAAACCACTTATTTTTTAAAAGGGAAACCATTATTAAGAGGGTAAAAACAAGACATGGGTGCTTCTACTCTTTTACAACTGACTCAGGCTGTATCTGTACTGAAGAAATAATCCAGTTTAAAATTGCTTTATTTCTCCTGGCTCCATTCTATGGAATCCTGGGATTTGTAGTTTGTTTTGGCATGAGAGCTCTCTGCAGAGAAGGCTACATGTCTTTAAAGTAAAATCCCAGGATTCCATAGCACTGAGAGGTTAAAGCAGTGTCAAAGTGCCTTATTTCTGCTGTGTGGATGCAGCCTTCTTGGAAAGGAGATGATGCTGTGGAAAAGCACTAGGAACATCTGGAGGTTTCAGCAGATTATTTATTTATTTATTTATTTATTTATTTATAAAGCACTCATTTCACATCTAGCTTCGGGGACATAACCAGGGCCCTCTCCAATTCCCCATCTCCTAATCCCCCATCACTCTAATAAGGTATGGAGTATTTGATGTGTAGGAGAGCTGCAGTGAATCTATGCTAGGTCCAGGGGGCTTTGTTTGGTGCGGAGGGAGGAAGGGGATACCCACTTCTGCATTGGCCCAAAGGACATATTTGAGAAGTGCGTATGTCACCAGGAGGGTGCTGTTCTCTGTGTCTTTGTGTGCTGCAGGGTTTCTTGCTAAGCCAATCCTAACCCTGCTCCCTTTTCTCAGGAACTTCATCTTGGCTTCCTTGTACACGGCTTTGGGGCCTCTCTTGCTGGAAGTGATCCAAGTGCAAGACCACCAGGACCCCCTGCCCACCTTATGGCTGACACAGAGGCCAAGCGGAGGGAGTTGGGTTCCAAGAGAAAGAGGATGCAGAGACACAAGAACTCTTTGGTGAGTTGAGATTCTTGACTATTAGTTTCATCTGTGTCATTGCTGGGCCAGGTCATGAAAGCAAGTGGAGAACATACTCTCCAAATTTAGCAGAGACAGTCCTGGTTAATCCTCTGTCACCCCACTGTTTCAGGGGCTTTTAAAAATGTCCTGGTTGCTCTCTCATCCTCCGATTTCCCCGTTCTCAGCTCACTTTAATTCCTGAGTGCCATTCAGTTTGCCCCCCATCAACTCAAAAGTGGGGAGAGAAGAGGAAAGAAGGAAGCAGTATATTGCCCTTCCCAGGAGGCTGAAGCAAAAGCAAACTGCGGTGCCCTTCCTAGCTTGTGTGATCTTCCTCATAAACAGCTTTGGCCATCTTCACCGCCTTCTGGATTGCTTCTCCACATGTGTCTTGCTTTTCCAGTCTGGGAAATGTTGGGGGATACGGGAAAACATCTCTGGATCTAAATATGGGGTGGGCCCAGTGGCCCTCAAACCCAGAGTGCTCTGCAGAACTGTTATTAAAAATGACGTTTGCTTCTGAAATGCAGCAAGAAATGTCTAAATGCACCATAATTCTTTTGTGGCTAAAGAACTATATGTGTTGGGATAGTCAGTGTCCTAATCCATCTTCAGTATCCCAGCCATGGCCTAAATTATATTGTTTATTATATTGCATACAGTGGTACCTCGGGTTACGAAATTAATTCGTTCCGCGGCTAATTTCGTAACCCGAAAAACCTTCGTAAGCCGAATTGCCATAGGCGCTAATGGAAAAATAGCTCTCTGCTGCCCTCCGGTGGCGGAAAATAGCGCCGAGGTTTTTTCGTAACCCGAAGAAACCTTCGTAAGCCGAAACAATAAATCCCTATGGGATTTTTTCGTAACCCGAAAAATTTGTAACCTGGGTAATTCGTATCCCGGGGTACCACTGTACTATATTGGAAAGATTCGAGACAAACTGGTTCTCAAAGGCAGTAGCTTTTTTCTTGCTGACAGAATTTAAAGTTTATTTCCTGGACTGAACTCTGAAGTGATGAAATGATATTTGAATGCACCATGTGCTTTCCTCCCCTTTTGCTTTGTCACTCTCTGGATGAGGGCTATTTTCTGTTGCAGGTGACTTTTGCGGATGTAGCAGTATATTTCACTGAGGACGAATGGAAACTGTTGACAAAGAAGCAGAGACTGATGTACAGTTCTGTTATGATGGAGAATTATCAGAATGTGGCCTCTGTGGGTAAGGAACCAGAATCCATTGTCCTTTCTATGAAGACTGAAGTACCCTTTATGCTAAATTATCATGGTGCTATGATTCCACTAGAATTATAAAATCATAGAGTTGGAATAGACCACAAGGGCCATCCAATTCAACCCCCTTCTGCCATGCAGGAATACACATTCCAAGCACCATCCAGCCTCTTTTTGAAAACCTCCAAAGAAGAGGACTTCACCAAACTGTCGAAGAGCTTTTACTATCCCAAAGTCCCTAGTAATGCTTAATTGGAACCTCTTTCCCTGTGGCTTGCATCCATTGTGATGCCTCCTATTCTCTGTAGCAGCAAGCTTGCTCCATCCTCAATATGACCCTTTCCAATATTTAAACATGGATATCATATCCACTCTTAACTTTCTTTTCTCCAGGCTAAACATACCCAGATCTCTAAGCCGCTCCTCATAGGACTTGATGGTTTCCAGACCCTTCACCACTTTGGTTGCCCTCCTCTGGACATGTTTCAACTTGTCAACATCCTTTTTGAATTGTGGGGCCCAGAAGTGGACACAGAATTACTCCAAGTGAGGCCTGACCAAAGCAGAATAGAGTGACACTATTATTTCCCTTGAACTAGAAACTATACTCATATTGATGCAGCCTAGAATCACTTTGACCTTTTAAGCTGCCGCATCACACTGTTGGCCCATGTTCAACTTGTGGTCTACTGGGAGTCCTAGATCCCTTTCAAGCATAGTTTAATTGTGAAAGCAACTTCCTGTAGAATATTTGAATTTGTAGTTTAGTCAGGCACTATTACTCTCCATTTAATAAGGATTCTTAATACCCCATCGTAAACTGCCGATTTTCAGAACCAGCTTCATCCAGAATGGTATTGGAGTTTAGGGAGGAATTGTAAGTAGTTTTAAGTAGTTGGTAAGGATAGTGGGGCCTAGAACGGCTTGTGGCAATGGAAGCAGTTGTGGAGGGTATAAACTGACTAGTTTGTGAGCTTTGGATGGCAGACATGCCCCAGGGGGAGAGGCATATGTGAACGGTGGAAGAAGAAGGCAACAGGTACCTTGGCAGCCGGGCTGGTTATCAGCTCAAAGAGGAGGAAAGCAGAAGAGTGTGGAGACAGTGAACGCAGAGGAGAAAGTTTTTGACTCTTCAGAGACTGCTTAGATGCGTTAATGGATGCTTCTGCCGGAGTTTCTCAATAAACCTTTTGGTGCAAGCAAAGGACTTTTTAATTCTGAAACTTAGTTCGGCCCCCGGAAATCCCCCCAATTCTAGGATTTTGTGGGAAGGAAGCATGGAGATTAATGCTTTTCTCAATAAAATGGTGAGAAATGCCCCTTCTTCCATCCTTTTGAGGCTCTGGAGAGGCTTCATGGGTAAGATGCCTCTCTTGGCCCTGCAATGGCTCAGAGAAGAGTGGCAAAATGGACACCACTTCCCCAAAGGGATGCAATGCAATAAAATGTGGGGTTGCCCCTGAGATCCCCTGGGAGCCAATGTGACCTCCCCCATCCCCACCAGTACCCCATTCCTGTCTTAGAGATGTCTTAAGGCTGTTTTGAG
>NW_024805441.1:0-3804 GCF_019175285.1 Sceloporus undulatus
TAGTTCATAGTAGGTAGTGTAGAGTGATGGGTTATAGAAAGCATGTATTGGGAAATGATAGAAGGACAGATGGAGTGGCTTTTAGATGAAGAAGGGCGTTTGGAGATGAGGTTGGGGTTGCAGCTGTAGATGGTTATCAAGGAGGAGTGAAGCTGGCTTGGGAACACCGCTCTTCAAGGTGAGGCTGTCTGGGAGAAGGGAAGGGAAGTATAGACAACCTTAGTATCTATGCAACCTCCGCTTGTGTCTCTTTAGCTTGGGACTTGGGGGCTGGCTTAGGGAGGGGTTGAGCAAGTTCCTTTAGACTTCAGACTTTGCAAAACTGTGTTAATTGATGTTTCTGCCTGGATTCATCAATAAAGCTTCTTTTGTTTCAAATGAGTTTTATTTTTTGAGCACAGGACCAACTCCAGATCTCACCATTAGCAAAGTCTCACAGTTTTAACTCCAATGGAGACCCAGGAACAAGAAGAGTTCTTGGAGAACCCGAAGGTTCTGGAGAGCTCGGTGGTGGAGGAGCCTTCTTTAGAGAAACTAGGGCCAAGCCCAAGACTGGGAAGCCTCGTGAAGCTCACACCATCCAGGCCACCACTGGAGGATTTGGGTTTCCGGCCCCAGACTGGGGAAAGGAAGGCCGTCAGGGGACAGAGCGACAGCCTGGGACCTGGCAGTGGGGGAGTCGCTTGATACCTGCCCCAGCAAAGAAGAACTCCAGGTAGACGTTTATCGAATGGAGGAAGACATAAAGGAAATAAAGGACCATATGAAGTGGATGGTGTCCAAGTTAAAGATGTAAGACAAATGTGTGAGTTCTGACGTAAACCCAGAGCTGAAGAACCAAAGAAACAAGGAATGGTGTTTTAAAACAAGCTAAAGAATTAAACAAGATTGTTCTGCGCAGAGCATTGATGTGAAAGAGGGATTTGGCAACTGAGACGAGGAAAGGCTGAGGAATTTGGAAACTGAAGTGGAGAGATGTTCAGGTGTGTTGAACTATGACCGGGAAGGTGCTTTTTCTCCTGAGTCGCAATAAAGAGGAACTGACAGGACAACGGACTAATTTGAACAGAAAGACCTGCCTTTGAACAGCTGTCTCCTCCCGAAAAGGAGAAGTTGAGTAATGGGCTGAAATATTGCAAGACTTCAGCAGCCAAAAGCCAGAGAGAAGAAAAGTATAAGGATCCTTGGCATTCACCCTAATTTGGTTGGCACCAAACGCGCGGCAACAATGTCATCCCCAGCCTTCGAGGACGACTGACAAAGGCCAGTGGAAGGGAAGTGTGTGTGAGTATTGTATGAATATGTGAGTGAATGGAAGAGCTCTTGATAATCAATGTTTGTATTATGTTTGTGATTTAATAAATGTTACATGTAAAGTGTTTAAACCCAAATTTGGTGTCTCACTATCTGTGTTAGCCCTGCTCTGAATAAGTCCACAGAAAGAGAAATTTTCATTACACGCTCTCAGGTTAAACTTGGGCTTAACAAAGATGTGGAGGAGAAAGATGTTTGAGGCTAACTCAGGGCAGCTGATGCTCCTTGCCTGAGGCATTGAGACTGGCCCATTGTGACTTCAGTCTGATGCTCTTTGCCTGAAGCTTTGAGACTGTCCCATTGCAGTTTCCAAGTCCTTCACCATTTTAGTCGCCCTCCTTTGAACACGCTCCAGTTTCTCAATGTCCTTTTTGAATTGTGGTACCCAGAACTGGACACAATATTTCAAGTGGGGCCTGACCACAGCAGAATAGAGTGGCACTATTACTTCCCTTGATCTAGACACTATACTTCTATTGATGCAGCCTAAAATTGCATTGGCCTTTTTAGCTGCTGCATTGCACTGTGGACTCATGTTGAACTTGTGTCTACTTGATTCTTAGATCCCTTTCACATGTAGTTTCATTCATCCAGGTGTCCCCCATCCTATATCTGTGCATTTCATTTTTCCACCCTTAATGCCTTACATTTCTCCATGTTGAATTTCATTTTGTTAGCTTTGGAACAGCTTCATTGTCTTCTGAGCATCTTGAGTTTTGATCCTGTCCTCTGGGGTATTAGCTACTCCTCTTAATTTGGTGTCATCTGCAAATTTGATAAGTATGGCCCCAATTCTGTCCTTCAAGTCATTGATAAAGTTGTTGAACAGCACTGGGCCCCAGACAGAACCCCACTGGACACCCCACTGGTCATTTCTCTCCAGGATGAAAAGTTGTCATTGTTGAGCACCCTTTGGGTTCAGCCAGTCAACCAATTACAAATCCATGTAACAGTTACCTTGTCTAGCTTGTTTCATGTTTTTGTTTTATATACTGTTTAACTTGGTTAACTGCTATTAGTGAATTGCCAAGAGTGGCCACCAGATGGCGCTCCAGGATCGAAGTTGGTGAGAAGCCCAAAGAGGCTGCAGTGCCCTGAGTATCCACAAGAGGGCGGTGTTGTATTAGGAATGTTCTGTATTGATAAAACCGAAGTCTATGGGGACTAATGTGATTTTCCCATTAGCTCACCATTCCTGAGGGGCGTGGCCTCCTTCCCTTTACCTGGACCTTCCTCTGCTCCCATTGGCTGCCTGTTCCCCACGAAAGGTCTCAGCCTTATCCCAGCAACAACAGAGCGAACAACGATCCCCCCCTCGGTTGCCCTGAAAGCGAAAGGACCACCGGAAGGAAATGGGGGGGAATTGCAGCACTGCATCATGGGAAATTTGCAACCAGGGGTTTGCAGTGGTGAAACAGAGCAGAAGCGAAGCTACATTCCACAGCAGACCAATTCGGAGTGGAATCAGAGTGAGATTGGAAGCGATTTCTGTGCATTCGCTTGTCACCGATTTCGCCAAAATGAGGGGTCACTTTGGAATCACTGCGGAAGCCCCACATTTTCGCGTGACATTCGCATCATTGGACCTGCTGTGACTTCGAATCTGAGCTGCGAAGAGCTGCAAAACCTCTGTGTGATAAACACAGTCTTTGAGATTTCACAAGGTTCTGTGGTTTTGGGAACAAGAATTACCATCATTGTTGTTGTTGTTGTTGTTGTTGTTGATGATGATGATGATAATATCCCCTTTCTCTCTCATAAAGGGACACAACTGGAATTACAAGTTTAAGACAATAAACTCTCTTTCCCTGGAGTTTGCACCCATTGCTCCGTCTCCCGGTCTCCTCCGCTGGGAGGAGGGAGAGCGTGGAATTCTGGGAAAGGCTGGCGGTTGGCTTGGAGCCTGATTCTAGAAGGCTGGTGGCTTTGACCGTTGGCTGCTTAGGAAGAAGATGGGCTCCTTCTGGGTTTCCTTGGCAGGAAAGGGAAGGTGGGGGCCTCGAGATGGTGATGGGAGACCCCAAAATTTGATTCTTCTGTGAGAAGGATGACTGAGGGGGAAGAGCCCCCATTTTGGAGCCAAGGATGGGGATCTGGAGGTTCTTCTGTAGGGAGACAGATTTGGGGGCTGGAAGCAAGGAAGCCCCCCTCCTCCTCCCCTCTTCTCTGGCTGCCAGGCCTCCTCTTCTCTCTTTGGAGTCTCTGTGGGGCCCTGAGATTTCGGAGAGGGATCCAAGAGAATCCAAGGGAGGCTGGGACCAAACAATCTCAGAATATGATCAAGATTGCAAGGTTCTTTCTGAGGAAGGAGAGGCAAACTAGGAGAGGCTGCAGCTGTTTGCTTTTGCCTGAGCCTCTGGGAAGGGACCCTCTTCTCCTTTCTCCTTGGCTGTCTTCATGGAGGGCAGACTCCTTTTGCTCTTTGGACTCAGTTTGCAGCAATGGCAGTGAGCTCAAGAGAAGGGGAGAAATGGCAGCAGGAGGAGGAGG
>NW_024805441.1:3904-4539 GCF_019175285.1 Sceloporus undulatus
TTCTCCTTTCTCCTTGGCTGTCTTCATGGAGGGCAGACTCCTTTTGCTCTTTGGACTCAGTTTGCAGCAATGGCAGTGAGCTCAAGAGAAGGGGAGAAATGGCAGCAGGAGGAGGAAACTGTGGCATTTGAAGAGCAGTTGAAAAGGTGGGAGGGCAGAGGATGAACCAGGGAAGGGTCCCTGCCAAACTGGGAGAGTTGGAGGGCATTCAGAAGGAGCTGGGCCTGGAAATGCAGGAGGAGAAGGAGGCTTGCAAAATGACCTCCATGAATGAGGAAGCTGGGCCATGTCCATGACATACAATGGCCCAGTGAAACAATGTCCATTTTGTAGGAGCCAGTGTGGCCTAGTGGTTTGAGCATAGTGGAACTACGACTCTGGAGATCAGTGTTTGAATCCCAGCTGCAACATAGAAACTCACTGGGTGACTGAGCAAATCACACTCTCTCAGCCTTACCGGAAGGCAATGGGAAACATTAAATTTAGAAATAGAATATTGCAGTTGCTATGGTTGTTGTTACTGGGTAGTTGTTGTTGTTCTTATTGCTGTCTATCTATACATTATGATTTTATGTAGATTATTGGAAGAAAAAAAATCAAAAGTAGACCCATTAAAATCAGACACATGAGTCCTA
>NW_024805442.1:0-4538 GCF_019175285.1 Sceloporus undulatus
TGGTCAAAGGATGCTGTTGTAACAGCATAGGAGGAATAACAATGTGTGTAGGCACATCCGGTAACGGTAAGTAATTAGTTGTCCAATATAAACTGTAACCTGGATGTACCACAGCAGAATAAGTCTCCATAGTTTTAACCCACCTCTTTTACATATAACCCATTCTTTTTTTCTGTTCTTAATAAAATTGAGCTATACTGTGATGCATTTTCCCCTAGACTTCTATGACTAGTGGAATCACAGGTAACCAGAAGGGTTAGAAGATACCAAGGTTTAATAAAGGTTCTGTGAGAACTTACTCTGTAAGGGAACATATATGTAAAGTGAAAAGAAACAATTACAAAGACAAGCCAAATGAACCATTACATTGTATAACTAATAAAGTATTTAGACACCATATCCATTGTGGACACCACCCACTAAAAGAGATACTGTGTTCAGCCTGACTTATAAATTAATTTATTACTATGTTTCAATAAGCAGCTGTCTGAACTGATTTCAGAAACATATATTAAAAATGCTACCAACATTGAAAAAATCTTTTAGGTTTGGGACACATTAGATAGTGGGTGTGTGGCTGTCAAAGGATAGTTGGTGCCAAGCTGGAGAACAATTTGAAGCCCAGGGTGCTGGCTTCTAAAGAGAGTTATAGTGCATGAGGCACTTAAGAGACTCCAGGGTTTGAGTCTTGCATTGAAGAATCGGTGGGATAGTGGGCATTGCCTTCACATAATTGGTGGGATCAAAAGACCCACTGGGCTGCCATCCAAGATAGTAGTTGGGTGGGTGAGTCACCCATGACAAATTGGTGGCAGCGATGGCACACAGAGGAGAAAAGGAAAAGGTTTTAAGAGATTTTGGCAGTGCCACATTGTCACCATGACAGCGAGAATTAAAAAAAAATGTTTAGTGAACTGCAACAAATGATTGTCACATCCTGACCTAGGAGTAGGATTCTGGCAGTAGGACACAAGTGCTTTATTCCCTATGCCATTAGGCAAGTACTCATACAGAATGTGTTATTAGTCTTATTTTTTTTCCCTCCTCAATATATTATGATCAAATACAATATTGATAGATTGCATTATAACCCATCCAGACCACATGATGTGAGGAGTCACTAAAGGCCTATTCCTCCAGAGGTTTCTGCTTGAAAACATGACACACACACACACCCCCACACACACACAATCCTAAACCATGCCATCTGCCTTAGAGCTTTTGAATCCTCAGTTGCTGCTTTCAGACTTCAATTGTTTTGAGCACCTAGAAATAATTATTAACAATTAGTAATCCATTCTTCATAATAAGTGTATGGCTATCTCAATTAACAAAGGAGATATGCTCCTAGAAAATAATTCTTTAACAAAATATTTGGCATCAGAGGTAGAAACAACGTGGAAAGAATAGGGATAGGTCCCTACACCACAAAAAAAGCAGTTCAACATGTTTCAACAAAACTAACAATGCACACATGTGAAATGAATCAACTGGGTCAAGTAAGACTTGCAGAAGTAAACAAAAACATGTGAAATGTTACTAGACACCACCTGAACCCTTCTTCCAAAATGCACACAGGGATGATTTCCCCCCTACTTTCACCAGCCTCCACTTTTCTTATCCTTCCTGTCTTGGTATCCAAATGTATGGACCTATGCTTCTTTAACATACTGGGAGCAGCTAGTGTGGCAGCCTTATCTGCTTTCCTTTTTCCTTTTCATTTTGCTGCTCATCTAAACTTTTCTTGTGAAGCTGCAAGGCCTGGATATGAGAATTGACAGAAGATGTTATCAGACAAGGGAAACTGGAAGTATAATCCAATGGCAATCCAAACACAATCATGGGGTTTCATGTTATTGTGTGATAGACTACCACATGCAATTTTGGGCAATGGGAAGTCAGTCTGTAATCAATCATGGGGTTTCATGTTATTGCATGAGAGGTGATCACACACAAGTTCGGGCAATGGCAAGCTATTTTCGAGGAATAGGAAGTAGGTTCGAACGCAATTTACATTCACATAAATTCGCTGAACTAGAGAATTCACGTGAATGCGTTCTGGCCCCACTTTCCTTTCATTCGAAATTAAGAGCAATTCCTCTCATGTGATAAACTCCAGAGAAGCCTTATTCAGGCATTACCTTGTTTGAATCAACATATGAATGGAAATGGGGTAGTCTAGGCATGGTTGTTTTTCTCATCAGCAGACAGTACACTAAGGGAGAAGAAAGGACACCATCCTCAGAGAAGCCAGAGTCCCTGCTGCTGTTGCTGCCTCTTCTTGCTGTTGTCTTGTTCTCTGGTGCAGAGCTGCTTGTTATATCTATGCCTTTCAGCACTGGGCCCCCAGAGGGACTGTGCCAGGTGGGGTTACTGCCAAAAGGAGGAAAACCAAAGGGGAAGAAGGGTCACCACTTTGAGAGATCCACTTTGTGGGTAGGGCCAGGGCTAGTTTCCCTATTGGGGTGGCTGGAGAGGTTCCTTTTTCAGTCTTTAACAATGTGGTTGCTGGAAGATGGCATGTTGCATGTGGAGGCCAGGGCCAGGCAAGCATGCCAGGGAGCGGCCATAAGTACAGCAATGCACAGGGTGACCAGATGTCATATCCACAGAGGAGGACAAGACACCACAAAATGTAAGACATTCAAGAAAATGTAGGACGTTACTAAATAAAAGCTAAAAACACTAATATAAATAGAGATTAATTTCATATAGTTTATTTATTTACAGCTGTATTACATATACTGCATTTTATTATGTACTCAACTGTATTTTTCTAATGAACTCATCTTTCTTAGTATGCCTTCTTGGATTGCATTGTACTTATTGAACCCTGAGCAAAACAAATTCTTAAAATTGTATTTTACTAGCAACAAACCTTTGACTAAATCTATTTGCTCTCTCATCCTTCTTGCCTCTTCCTCAACCCAAAGCACACACTTTCCCTCCAGCTTCCCCTTGGTGCCACTGATTTGCTTCAACAACACAGATCTCCCTTTCCTTTCTGCATCTCTGTCCTAAAAGAGACACAAAACTACTGCATGGTCAGCAACAAGTGCAGAGAATACAACCTGTACTGGGTGACACTGCGGGGTGTGTGTGTCACCCAGTGGGGATCCAGGGTGGGACTACTAGGTGAGTGAGACTACTGGGGGTGGGTGGGACTTCTGGGTGGGACCTCCGGGCGGGCCTTCCCAAGCTGGGGAAATGGCCATGCGGGCCAGAGAAGCACCTGTGCAGGTGGTAGAAATGGCTGTGTGGGCCATGGAAATTGCCACCCACTGGCCACCTGGGCCAGAGACCTCCCCCTAAGTATGGAGCGGCACCCATGCATGCCCAAGGAGTGCCTGCAGGGGGTACGACTGGGTGTCACCCCCCTCTTCTGGGCTGTCACCCCCACAGCCCCCCTAGTGATGCCACTGGTGTCACCTAGTGTGCTGGTTGGAAGGAGTTGCCTTCTGGTGCCTCTTCTGGCCAGACAGTAAAGAGAGTCTCCTTCCTCTCCCACATGGTTATCAGATTCCTCAGACCCAGAACAGCTGCAAAGTGGCTGGGGCAGGCCACCCTGGGCTGCTTATGGGTCTGGTGGCTCTGCTGGCCATGCAATAGAGAGAGTGGCCTTCCTCTTTTGCTCACCCAGCAGCTCCCCCGGACCAGAAAAGGCTGTTGAAGAGAAATGGGTGGTATTAAAGATAGTCAAGTATGCTAAGGACACCACTGATTTTCTTCCTTTCTTTTTGGCTACACATAGCATCTTTCTGTATTCATCCCTGACTATGTCCCTGGCTTCTGTCCATCGTTCATCTGGTTCCTGGTCAACTAGGCTTAATAGTGCAAATCTATTTTTCCCAGTACACCTCACACTATTTTTCACTCCCTCCACATTTGCAAGCTTTGACTTTTGTGAATTTGATCATTCACAGATTTTATTAATATGTTCTCTCTAGGAATCTATAGGTCCTCCAGCGTGACTCTATGGTCAACTTTAACCAAAAGTCGCACTGAAGGACCCAGAGATTCCTAGAGAGAACATTCCACAAGGCATTTGTAGCTCCTCCAATGCAATTCTGTGGTCAATGTCTGGCAAATGTTGACCGCAGAGTTGCACTGGTGGACCTAGAGAGTCGAAGGTGTTCTCTCAGGTGAAAACATACTGTTTTTGTTATTTGCAATTTTCCCACATTCACGGGGGTCCTATGCCCCTAACCCCAGCAAATGTGGAGGGATGGGTGTATATTTAAATTCTGCTGGGATGTTCTTCAGGTCATATATCAGAATTATGGTTTTTATGTGCTTTGAATCATTTTAAACGAATGTTTTATTTAGAACCAGTGTGGCACAGTGTGGTTTGACTGCTGGACTATGACTCTGGAGACCAGGGTTTTGTTCCCAGCCATGAAATCCACTGGGTGACTTTGGGCAATTCACTCTCAGTCTCAGGGGAAAGCAATGGCAAACTTCCTCAGAACAAATCTTACCAGGAAAACCCCATGATGGGTTCATCTTAAGAAAGTTGGAAATGATTCGAAGGCACACAA
>NW_024805443.1:0-4538 GCF_019175285.1 Sceloporus undulatus
AGCTTGCATCCAAAGATCCAGGAGGATATAGGGCAAATACATTATTGTTGTTCTGCTAGCAAAGGGCTGATGATAGTGCCTGCCATAACATGTCAGGGATTGTGTTACTATATAAGAAACACCAACCAAATTAAGCCTGAGTCTGAGACAGTGTGATTTGCCCAAGGTCACCCTGTAGGTTTCCATGGCTGAGCAAGGATTCAAACCCTGGTCTCCAGGGTCCGATGATCAAACTATTACACCATGCTGGCTCTTAGCGGGAGGGATAGTCCAATCCTTCTGGAAGGTGCCAGAACATGGAAGCCTATCAATAGTTATTAGTCATGATGGCTATACAATATGACCCTCATATCTGCAAAGGATATGTTCCCGGGCTTACTTTGGAAACACAAAACCACAGATAACAGTGAACCTTATTGAAATGAATAAATGAAGCTGACCATAGAATCACACTGGAAGACCTAGAGAATCCTAAGAGAACTTATATCTAGCCATTTCTAGTTGCTCTAGCATGACTAAGGTCAACCTCTGCTACAAGCATACCATAGAATTGCACTGGAGGGTCTAGTAAATTTCTAAAGAACTTTGGTTTTTATTTTGTTTTTTACATGACAGATAGCAGTACCACAGATACAGGGGCCGTACTGTATATTCTGGGACAACTGTTGGCTTCCATGTCACTGGGGCTGTGAATTTGCTCCACATTTTAGTCCAGACATTAAAGGAGCTATCCAAAATAATGAACCTATATGGGGATAAGGGTTCAGCATGTTGTATAGCAACTTCAGAGTTTAGAATAGAACCAAGAGCATACTGAATACTTCACTGAAACTCAAACCACTAGCCACTATTGTATAGACTGGGCCCTTGATATCTGCTTGGGTTCCAGGACTCCCTGTGGACACCAAAATCCATGGGTGCTCAACTCTCATTTTATACAATGGGGTAGTAAAAGGGTGTCCCTTATATAAAATGTTTTTTTGGAACAGAAAGCCATGAAGGGTTGAATCTGTGGTCAAAGAATCCATGAATACAGAGGGCTGGCTCTATTATCAAGGGCAGAATGCCTTCGTGGTTCATTGCAATGGAAAGCAAGCAACTGATTGCTTTCATCATCATCATTTTCACTCAACTCTTAGGATGTGCCTGCACTACAAAAATAATCCAGGTTAACACCACTTTTAACTGCCATGATTCAATGGTATGACATTCTGGGAACTGTAATTTATTGTGGCAGCAAAGCTCTCTGGCAGAGAAGGCTAAATGTCTCCCAAAACTACAATTCTCAGAATTCTATAGCATTAAGCCATGACAATGTGGTGTCAACCTGCATTATTGTAGTAGTGCAGACACAGCCTTAGCTGAATGCTTCACGTAGACCTCTGCAAGCTAAATACTGGAGTAGGTAGACCTGTAGCCTGATCCAGCACAACTGTTTTAATGTGTTTATAAACACACTAGAAGAAGGAAACCATATCAACCTACTTTACTGGAATTGTTGGAAGGATTCTTAGATTTTGTACAGTTATAAAAATATTACATAAAACTTAGACACTCCTTCCTTTTCTCCACAAGAACTCTGCCATCTCTTTCTCTTACAGAATAAGCTGCAAAGAGACAGGTGAGAATATCTGACACAAGTCTGATGGATGCTAAATGGAATGTCTAGCTTTCTAAATGACATTTTCAATGCCCAACACCATGACTGAAAATTAAAATGTGTTCATCAAACACACCTCCCAAAATGCATTGTGTTGAAACAGGTATACTTTGACTGAAAAACAGCAAGTATGCTTTAAGAATCTATACGTTGAGAAACATTTGATTTCAGCTCATCAGATTTACAAAAGGAAGAAGAAAGAAAGAAAGAGAGAGAGAGAGAGAGAGAGAAACTTGTGTTGGTATGCAAAACATTGAGGTAACAATCTTACTGAACTCTCATTTTTAAAACATATGATTGTTTTTCTTAGGATGTTATTAGAATAGTGTTTGTGATCAATTCAGAAGTGTACAGATGCCATTGTAAAGTGACATCATACACAAAAGAAAACAACCATAAGGATGATACACAGGAGTACGGATTATTTAGGATGAAAGAAAAGAATCATATGCAATCAATATGATAGACATTCTGAACCATTATTAAATTGTCTTTACTTTTTGCATTCAGCAATAGTGAAATCATTAAAATTCGGTTTATCTTCAAACAGCTCAGTTTGTATTTTGCTGTAGTACAAATGACAAAATGAATCACAGCAGCAAAGGAGGATATCATCTATAGATTATTCCATGGTAATTTGTTTATAGAATTTGTAAGGACTCTTCCAGTAAATCTGTATTACTTGTACTTCTATATGTTTTTATACACATGAAAGGCTCTTGAAATGCTTACAAGTGACTTTTATATCTCCCACAGTTTCTCTAAATATAGCATCACATTCTAGATATTTGTTATGTTCTTTCAAGTTGTTTCCAATTTAGGGCATCTCTAAGGGGTTTTCATGGAGGGGGGGGTGCCAAAATATGTTCACAGGTGACTTGCCTTTGCCTTCCTCTGAGACTGACAGTGGGGGACATGCCCAAGGTTTCCATGGCTGAAAAGAGATTTGAATCCTGGGGGTCATTCAGACGTCTTTTTTTAAAATAAAAAAAAGCACATTGATAAGAATCATCTTAGTCACACATTCCAGGTTGCACACTATGCACACTATGGAACTGCATCAATACACATCACTCAAGTTCAGTTACTCAAACATGCAAACGTTCAAATAAAGATGGAGTCGAAGATGTGAATGTATTCAGAACACTTCAAGGCATGCAGTGTTTTGTCTATTCAGGTCTATTCGCATCAACTTAATTCACACTACTGATGATGCGGATCTTTTTTTAAAACTCTGGGGAAAACCTGATATTAATTATCCCAGATTAAGTTGGGGGGGTGGCTAATCGGGTGCATTCGGGATGTGTGTGAACAATGGAGATTCAACCTAGATTCATCCTGGATTATTTACACAGTGTGAATAACCCCCTGGTCTCCAGAGTCATAGTACAATGCGCAAACCCCGCCACCTCACTGGATCTCTAATCGAGTCTCTCATGCCCAGATCCCAACACGTCTCTGCTTCTATGTTATTTTTAAAAGCTGTGATTCAAGTCATTTCTTTAAATTATTTATTTTTAATGAACTACTTCTGCCAATAATCCCAGAAGACATCTACCAAAGAAAAAGAAAAACATTTATGTGCTCATTGCCAAAAGGCCATTCTTTGAAAGGAAGGTATTTACTTTTTTTTCAACAATTGCTGTAATTCAACTGCTTAATACTAAATTTTTCAAGTTCTTTAAAGAATAACAACCTTGTTAAAGCCTGACAATTCATCTGTCATTATATACGCACTCTACATTGCATAAATTGTGCTAAATGAAGGAAAAGTCTTTACTTCCAACTTGATTGCAAGGCTTTTTGTGCATGATTTCTCTCTCAATATAATTGATTTTTTTTCAGAGATGTCAAATTTCTAAAACCATTGAGCCATTGGGGGGGTGTCATTTTCTCCCCTTTGTGGGGAGGAAACTGACACTTTGAGAAACCTGAAATATATGCAATACTTATTTTCATATCAAATCTAAACTTATTTTACTGCTTTAACAAGATAAAATACTTCATCCAGACCTAGTCAGCATACCAAATTGTACTATTTGGCATATTTATCATATTTAAAAATATAAAAGCCTCAGGTTTAGACAAGCAAATTGGTGAATTTAAATGATATCTGCACAGTAAGATGTAGCAAATATAGCCCATTCCTTCCTATGTGTCTTGGTTACAGCTCACATTCTTATCCAGAATTTTCAAGTATCCTCCCCATCTCCTTCTGACCAGGGCAGAACAATAAACTGGTTTGTTTCTACAATTATAATATAGTACAAGGTTAACTGGAGCCTGGTCAGAAATGAGTAGGTGCACAATGCTCACTGTGACTGGTTCCTCCAACTTATAAGAAAAGTTAGAGGAAGGCTATCAAGCTTTTCACAAGCAAGGACGCTTGTGAGAGCACCATTTATGTATTGGACGACATGGAACAATACAAGAAAAATAATTTGCAAATGAGTCCTATTAGATTCTGTTGTAAATGGAGTCCGTTGCAAATGAGTCCTATTAGATTCTGTTGCAAATTTTAAATTCACATGTCCCTTTTCCTCAGTATTATAGAATTTTTCCCCATTGGCCATCTTCCAATATTTTTATTACCATTCATAGGAGATCTTGTGTACTCTAATTATAATGATCATTGGTGGAGAATGTCTCTTAAGTTATTATGTGGAGAGACCTTGTAGCACCTTTAAGACTAATGGAAAGAAAGAACTTGGCAATATGAGCTTTCGTACTAAAGTCTACTTCCTTAGATGGAAATAGACTTTAGTCTACAAAAGCTCATCCTGCAAACTTCTTACTTTCAGTCAGTCTAAAAGCTGCTACAAGATCTCTCTACATACTGATTCTACAGACTAAGGCCCTTACCACATGGGGGCTTTTT
>NW_024805444.1:0-4537 GCF_019175285.1 Sceloporus undulatus
TGTTATGGAGTTTAGATATTTCCTCATTTCTTCTGCTTTATTGTCTCCTCTTTTATACAGCTTAGTATAAAACTCTGCAATAATATGTTTTATTTCATCTTGATTTGAACAAATTTTTCCTCCTCGCTTAAGTTTTTTAATAGCTTTCTTCTCTCTCTGTTTCCTCAGTTTAAATGCTAGTAATTTCCCTGGTTTATTGCCAAACTCAAAATATCTTTGATTAGTGTATTTCATTTTCCTGCTTATTTCTTCTGACATTATTAATGTTTGCCTTGGAATATCTTTGAGTTCTTCTAGTATGATCTTATTTGAGGGATCTATTTTTAATTGAGTCCTTTAATAGTTTAGCTCTTTTTGTAAGTCCTCTAGTTCTGTCAATTTCTCTTTTTCCCTACTCACTTCCTTTTTTCAGAAAGAACTCCCCTATCACTGCTTTTGATGCCTCTCAGATAGTATCAATGCTAACCTCTTGCTTTGTTTTCTAAAAAGTAGTTCTTTAATTGCTCTTTCCCCTCACTTACCACTTTGGGTGGACATTCAATCTCCAAATAAAATAAAAGTATGGTCTAAAACATACTGCAGGAATAATTCAGTTTGAAACTGCTTTAACTGCCCTGGCACAGAGCTAAGGAATCCTGGGAACTGCCATTTACTGTGGCACCAGAGCTCTCTCTGACAGAGAAGGCTAAATGTCTCACAAAATGACAGTTCCCATGATTCCCTAGCATTGAGCCAAGGCAGTTAAAGCGGTCTCAAACTGGATTGTTCCTGTCGTGTGTTTAGGACCTATGGCGTCAACTTGTCCATTTCGTACATGTCAAATAGCTTTGTGAACCATTCTTCTACATTCAAGCATTCACATATTTGTAGAAGTTCAGGAACTGCTAAATCTTGATGAAGTGCTAGAGTTCTCTGCCTGGGATTTCGAAACACCCCTCCCTAAATTGTAAATTCAGGATTCTAAAGGAGGCTATGGCATTTGCAATTGAATCATAGCACTTTAATTTTGTATGGTGAAAGGGCCCCAGGTGTAAGTGGAATACTTCAGGAACAAATCAGCTGTGGGGAATACATTTTGAGAAGTCTGCAGAGTTTCTTAATATCTTTCACACATACACATGTGACAGGTTTCAATCACATGTGGAATTTGAATTTTTATAGCCGGAGAGAGAGATTGAATTAAACAGAGGGAGTGTGTTTTCTACGATTCTAGCATTTGATTGTTATGTTGTTATTCTGATCTTATAAAACCAGAAATCAAAATAGGTAAAAAAATGCTAGTGACACAAGTAAATGTGTGTGTATAACTGAGAAGTAAATAAAGGAAGTATGCAAACATCTAGCAAGCTTCCTGCTATAATACTTAAAACAGAAAGAGACCAAATTAGCTAATTTGATTAAATTAATTATACTAAATTTGTTTAGCCTTATGAGGGTATGTTTGGCACCTCCTCCTCAGCCTAAATGTAAACAGTCACACCCAAGGCAACCACACTTTTCCTGACAAGATAGATTCAGATTATCCATTTCTCCCATGATAGCTATCAGATTGTGGGGATTTTACTGGGACAGAAAATCTCAATATTACATGTGAAGGACATTTGTAATGATAATCATCAAGACATTAGATTATCTGTGTCACTTATCATTTGACATATTATTTAGTATTTGAGTCTACCAAAATTTCATATGTGGTGGCAGCATTATATTGTGGCATTGCTGACTGCATTTGATAAAGAATGTAATCCAAAAATGCTGTGGGGAAGGTGATAAACTAGTGGACTGAAGGGATTCAAAGGGGTTTGACTCACGCTAGAAGTCAGTTGTTACAATCAGAAATAAGAGTCTAAGTTGTAGTTTATACATAAACTACAGTGTAGACTCTCATTTCCCATTGTGATAACAGACTTGCAGCTTGGGACAAACCACTCTGAAACCTTTGTAGTTTATACATGAACTACAGGGTATATTTCCTTCAATTGGTGCGACGTTTCCAGCTCTTTTAAGATTCAGCACAATTTACCTAAGCCAATTAGAAGCTGCATTAGACTAGAACAAGCATCATTCTAAATAATGTGGTGCTGCCATGTCCTTCTTTGGCAATGAGATGGGTGTGTACATGGACTGGAAAGTCTAGAATAACTTTTGAGGTGGGGTAAGACCAAGAGTGCTCATCCAATATTATTGTTGACATTCTCAGGGGCAAAGTGGAGAGGTGGCTTGGAAAGGACTCTGGCTGCTCCAGCTGCTATCAGCCCCCAATCAGCCTGGAATGGTGGCGACTAAAAAGGCCAATCCAAATTTAGGCTGCATCAACAGAGGTATACTGTCTAGATCAAGGGAAGTAATAGTGCCATTCTATTTTGCTGTGGTCAGGCCTAACCTGGAATACTGTGTCCAGTTCAGAGCACCACAGTTTAAAAGGGAAGTTGACAAGCTGGAGCATGTCCAAAGGAGGGCAACTAAAATGGTGACAGGTCTGGAAACTATGCCCTATGAAGAGAGACTTAGGGAGCTGGTTAGGTTTAGCCTGGAGAAGAGAAGGTTAAGAGGTGATATGATTGCCCTGTTTAAATATTCGAAGGGGTGTCATATTGAGGATGGAGCAAATTTGTTTATTCAAAAAGTATTGAGAAAAGAAGATGGAAGATTACTTCCATGAGAGGAACTGAGATTTTGGATGGATTATAAGGGTGGAAATGGCTCCAGGGAAGGGGAGCACTGAGGTGGGAAATAAAAAATATTTAGATAAGTTGTAATAGAATGTAGTGTGTGTGTGTGTGTACACACACACACACACACACAGATTTATGTATTATATGAATTTTAATTTTAATAAAAATAAATTTTAAAAAAGATTCTAGTAAAAATTTTGGGTCTCTCTGGTCTCTCAAAGTCTTCAAAAAAGCTCTGTATTGCATATAAGAATTGCAGGTTTCCCTCATAAAAAATCTGAAAGTAAACAAACTCTCAAGTGAATAGTGGAAGTAATATTATTTCTGGGGCATGGAGAACAGGGTCTCAGTCACATTTGCCAGCCCATTCATTAGTAATAAACTCCATATTCCTCTTTTTTGTGACTGACTAAAAATATAGATCAGGCAGCCAGCAACATAAAGTGCTTAAATAAAGAGGGAGGGAGAAGTCTACTTATCCTTCAGACTCAGAACAGATGTGGCCTTTCAAGATAGGAAGTGTGGGCAATGACTTCATGATGTTGTTCAGCTATTGTAAACGTGTTTTTGTTCTTACACACTATTCAATTGTGGAACACATACTTTGTATGGAAAGGGGTCCATTCTCTTCCCCAAGCTAGTAAAAAAGTAATAATTAAGTAAAAGGTAGTTAGAAACACCACTGCCTCCTGGAGAATGAATAGACAGGTAATATGACCTGGCGTAAGGCGACTTGATATCTTTCACAAGCATATGCATGAATTCTTCATCTGAGAGGGGTGTGCACAGAGAGGTAGAAGAGATTCATACAATATGGCACTGTGACTCTTTCTCCCAGTACAAGATAAACCTAACACTGTGCATCCTGTTTCATACCAAGCAACACATCCACATTTAAAATAAGTTTAACTGTTAAGTTTATGACACAAATATGCCACAAGAAAGAGACTAGAAGGCAATGATGTTTTTCATCAACTGTTATTGTTACAAATTACAAATGCAATGCAAGGATGAACTATAAGAGTAAACAATAAAAGCATATCATTACATTTGCAAGAAAGCTTATTGCTTATTGCTTCATTGGACTGCACATTTTAACACAAACAGAAAAAAACATTCAGGGCACACATATCACCCAATTATTCACTGCTGAAAGGTATTTGAATACATCTTGACAGCAGGCAGTTCATCTGGTCACTGTCTTTCTTGCTATGGTATGATATATTTCAAACACATTTTTATGATTAAGTATTTTATCATATAAAATTATGAGGACATATTTTGTATGATATTTCTAAAAATTGCATCAATATCAATCAGTATATGCAAAAGTTTCCGCAAAAAATGTGTATTAATTTGCCTTTTTTCTTTTTCATGATGATGCATTCCTTTTCTGTTGGTGTATAAGTGGCCACATTAATTAAGTTTGGCTGCCAGGTCAGTTGCATCCAGAATGAGAAGTAGAGGATCTGTTCAAAGTCATTACTCTGGAATGTCAAACCAAAATGTAAGCAAGCTAGTTTTCTGCACTAAACATGAAGGACAGTACCATGCGACACACAGGGTTTGTTTTCAAGTGGCAAGTTTTAATTCAAAGTTAGTCCTGTCAACAGATGCTGAATACACACATTTCTGTGGTGCCTGCAGAGAGGAAAGTGCCCTGTTTTTCGTGGGGGTGGGGGTGGTGGGGGTACCCAAAGTAAATGAAAGAAATGTACTAATCCTTCTTACAAACCTACATGTTCACATCTCTGCTTCAGCACTTCTTGACACTGGTTTCAAGCTTCCTGTAAAATATAATAAAGTTCTATTTTCTGCTACTGGATTGCTAGTAGCTTTTAACATTATGGTTGATTTATGCA
>NW_024805445.1:0-1127 GCF_019175285.1 Sceloporus undulatus
TTTTCATTCTCTCTTCTACTATTTCTAATCGTTGAGAGGCTTTCTTCCTTTTTTCTGATTAAAAATATCATCCATATAATCAACAGCCACAATATTAAACCTATCCATTCAAGAGGATGTATTAATACATGTAAAAATGCAGTAGCTTTTGGAGAAGACCCTTTAAAAATGACATACCAATGGTGTTCTGTCAGTTGGCTTTCTTCATCCGCTATTTTCTGACATTCACCGTTCTCACAAATTCCTTCTTTGAATTCCAAGTGTGTTCCTGTAAATGTGTCCTAATCTGTTCAATATGTTTTAACAATTGATTTAATTTTTTCCAGTCTATTCCTATGTTAATATCATAATCAATTTTATCTAATTCTACCATAAGATTAGTATTCTTAGTTTCCATTGCATATATAAGTTTACCTGTGTCTATACTTTGTATATAAGTCACATTACATTTACACTTCATTTCTCCATTGTCATGATATTCTCCATCCGACCAAAACAAAGGTGTAAGAGATATTCCACAGAGACAACCTAATTCCTTGTCAAAGATCAATCTCCTTTTTGGCATCCTCTGTAATCTACAAATGCCATCTGAAAATCCCAAACCACATGGTTCAATTTGTTCTATTTCCTGTGGACATACGCATCCCATTTTTCACAGCGCTCTATATCTATTCTTTCGTTTGTTCTATATTTGAGTTCATACAAATTCTACGTTTTGATTACAAATAGGGTTTCTCATTATTTTTTCATCCTTTTCAGTCTGTTTTAATGCCATCAATGCCCTCAATGACTGACAGATTGGCGAGTCGGCAGGATATTAGATCGTGTTGGATCTCTTTCTGGAACCCTTTCACAGCAGAGGAGAACAGATCTTGAGGCTGGAATTCAAGGGGACGCCCTTCTTGAAAACTTGGTCTGTTTGGAAACTTGTTGAAAGCCAGGTTTGCTTGAAAAAGACTGAGAAGACAGTTGAAGGTAGAGATTGCTCTTAGGGATCCTGTCTGACAGAGAAGACAGTTGAAGGTAGAGATTGCTCTTAGGGATCCTGTCTGACTGAGAAGACAGGTGAAGGTAGAGATTGCTCTTAGGGATCCTGTCTGACTGAGAAGACAGGTGAAGGTAGAGAT
>NW_024805445.1:1227-4536 GCF_019175285.1 Sceloporus undulatus
TTAGGGATCCTGTCTGACTGAGAGGACAGGTGAAGGTAGAGATGGCTCTTAGGGATCCTGTCTGACTGAGAGGACAGGTGAAGGTAGAGATTGCTCTTAGGGATCCTGTCTGACTGAGAAGGAGAGAATAGGACCTCTCCTACAGGACTCTTGTTTCAAGAGGTTGTGGAATATAAAAGGAAGGACGGAAAGGCAGGAATTTCGTCCATATAGGTTTTATATCCTTGCAGGTAAATATGTTTGGGAAAAAGACCAAAGAGGGGACAGGTGGAGGTTTGGAAGCCTGTTCACACAACTTCTCTGTTCTTTGGGGGAGGGAGTCGGCCTGCTTTCTCCCGCAGTTGACATAATGTTTGGAAAGAAAAAGAGAAGGGGGACGGGGGAAGGCAGGAACTCCGTCTCAGATAACCCTTTTTGTACTGTGGATGGAGAGATCAGGAAAGTTTCTGCTGCCGATGATCTTATTGAAGAGAGTAAAGATTGGGGTTCATTTTTAAAGAGGTCCCTTTTGAAAGGAAATAAATACGAAGTAGCTTTGAATAAGGTTTCAGAATGGTTTCAACAGGCCTTGGAAAAACATGACCCCTGGGAAGCTTTATATAAGGGAATTGGAGTGTTTTGCTTTCATACAGCTTCTACTGACAAAGTAGAGCAGATGAAAGTTGGATTGCGGTTGGTGCAGCTTGGTTTGGATTATTAGAGTCAATGAGTGAAGTGGTCTGTTTGGATGCTTTGGAGGAAAAAGAGCAGGAACGTAAAATACAGAAAGAAAGAGTGGGTGTGCTGAAAGACGTTTTGGTAGATAGTAAAATCCCATGGAAGAAAACTAAATGTGTAGCTTGCCAAGGGACTGGTAAAAACAAAAAGAACCAAAACACCTCTTGCCAGCCTTGACAAATTGGCATCACAAACAGGGAACTTATGAATCTATGCTTCTTACAGAAAATTTGCCACAGCCACTGATCCAAAATGAAAAGAATATGTTACTTTAATGGACTCATGAACCAATGTTAGAACTTGGTTACCAGGGAGGAAACCCCTGCAAACCATATGATTGGAAATGGCCTTTGTTGTAAAAGAATTAACTCTTTCCTCCCAGCCAGCTTTCCCTCTGGAGAGTGAGGAACTTAAGCATGCTCTACAACCCTTCTGAGAAGTTAACAGATCAGCAGAGAAGATTGTAGCCCCATAGATGGACTTTTGATAACAGTTTAAAGGATAAGTCCTTCATGTAGAAAAGAAAGTGATCATAAATAATGGGTTTTTTTAAAATGGTGGTTAGAAGAATAAAATAAAAACAGAATCCTCATTTGAACCTTGTTTGTCTTTGTCTTTACTATAAGCTAATAAGTGTTTTTATCTAGAGAATAAAAAGGGTTTCTTTTGTCTCTCTGTGTGTTTCTAACAAACTGTGTCATAAATGTGGGTCTGTGGTAGAGAATTTAAAAATGGACACGTGTGTGTTTTATGTTATTTATTGGGATTGCTTTTGTGTTGTTGATATATGAAAAACCATGGGGCTTGGTTTAAAAACTCTAGAGTATTATGTCTTACCTTGAGAAAATGGCTGTGTGGCTGTGTGTGTGAGTGTGTGAAGTTAGCCAGCTACAGTGTGTGAGTTTATAGGTTTGTGTGTGTTCCCCTTTCCTTTGATAGATGCTGTGAGGAGGACAAATCCTATTTTAAATTGGTGCTCAGTTCAGGATACGAAGATAAGAGAATCCCATCAGAAACAAGGGAAGAAGAGAAAATATCCAACACAGTCTCAATAAAAACATCTTGGCGTGACAAGATTACAACAATAAAAACAACAATTACAAGATTAAAGCTACAATGTCATATAAAATGCACTCAAGAAAAACAATACAACTATTATCAATACAATGCATTGAGTAAATCGCCATTTAAAATACATATCATTACAATAGAAGTGGAGTATTTCTAAAGCTCTTGCAACAGATTAATTGGATATGAATCAATCTGTGAATAATCAAAGTCGCAAATATGGAGGGATGAGTTTGTGTGTGTGTATATATATATATATAATGAAATAAACGAATGAAATATGTAAAATATATCTTCTTTCAAATGGATACAATCTCTTTCCTTAAAAGGCAGGAACTGTTCTTCCAAGTTACCTCTCCTTTAAACCCAAAAAGATAATCCCAGGACAGTCGTTTTCTGAGACACTTTAACATCATTCCTTTTTCCTTCTTCCTCCTTCTCTCTTTCCCTTCCATTGACTGACAGCAAGGAACCCTCCATTCCTCCTTGCCTCCAGGTGGCGCTGTTCCCTCCTTTTCTCCTCTCCCAGAGCCTGAAATGAATATGCTTTTATTGCATTTGTCCTCAAAGCTTTCCTTGTCTCTCCTTCTTCTTCATCACAACAAGATGCAAAAAGGCTGAGATGGGCAGAAAGAAGGCAGAAGCAGGGGAAATTAAAGCCTTTCCTGTCCACCCTGATAGAACCTCTAAGGGAGAAACAGTCTTTCCAGACAAGCTCAAGGCATGTTAAAAACAGCCACTGACAACACCCATTCTGAAACTCACTAGGAAAATACTGATGGTAACAACAAACCCATTCAACAACCTCCTTAAAGCCTAATGTAGAGTGTTGCTGCTGCCCATGGACCCTCTCTTTCCAACACTCTTCCAAGACACAGTGAGACCAGACCCTGTCCTGAGGTCTCCACCCACTAGGCCCCACTTCCTGCCCTCTGACCTTAGCAGCGCCTCCCCCCCATAACCCTCTCCAGGAACCCTGAGCCAAACCCTCCCTTCCCTTCCAGCCTCCCCTTGCAGGGGGACCCTTTGGACTCCCAGGGAGACTTTGGCCTCATCCTCTTTTCCCATTGGTCTGATATTTGCATGACTCCACCTCCAGCCCCTCCCATTGTTCTTTCTGCTTTACAGGACCATCCCCCCTCACGTTCCATAGGGTTTATTTCAGGCAGTGGGAGGGAAGGAGGCGGAGCATCAGCCTTGAGGGAGGGAAACAGCGCCACCTTCTGGCCAAGGCACTGGAATTACAATACTCACAAAAATACATTTTCTCTTGCTCCTCCTCTCTCTCCTCCTGACTATAGAAGGTGGGGCAGAGAATAATGGGAGGGGCCAGGGGATAAGATATGCAAATTTATGACCAATGTGAAGAGACCCCAAAGTCTCCCCGAGGGAAAAAGAGTCCCCTGTGAGGTGACACTGGAAGGCAGGGAGGGTTTGGCTCAGGGCTCCAGGAGAGGGCCATGGGGGGAAAGTGCTGCTGGGGCCAGAGGGCGGTCAGTGGGGCCTAGTGGGCAGAGGCCTCAG
>NW_024805446.1:0-4535 GCF_019175285.1 Sceloporus undulatus
TAGTGATCAAGGCTTCTAGGAAGGGTTCAGGACTGATTTGTCTTTTTTTTTTTTTTTTAATTAATCTTTATTAACAGTTTTCAAATAAAAGAATACATTTTGTATTAAAAGAACATGTTTCAATTTCCATACTTATAAATCTTACAATATAATACTTCCATAATGCCTCCTACAATAAAACAGAAGTTTGTATGGACTTAGTTCCAAAGAGTCAACACTGACTTCCTACTCTTTTTTTCTCTATCTTCCTAGAGGTTCTCCCGTTACCTTTTGTTTATTTTACCTCATTATTTGAAGTGTCGTAACTCTCTGTTCATCATTAAAGTAAAAAAAACACAAACCAAACTTCTCATTGATAACAAATATCCAATCCTCACTTATTGACAATTTTTCCTTTTGCTTAATATGATTTATTGATCTCTTTGTGCAATAGAAAGTGATGTTCTGCTTCTAACCTCATTGTTTACCACGTAGAGTTATCCTGCACTTTCTATTTAGAACAGCGTTTACCACACATTTCCTTTTACCAATCCTAATCCTTCATATTCTCCTCTAGAAGATAAACCTCCTAATATAAAAAAGGCATTCCTGTGATACCACATGAAATCGAAGGGAAAGTAAAACTTGTCGATTCTTTTCTTCAAATTTCTGGATTGCACTACCCATAAGGGAAAGAAAGATAAAAAGGAGATACATATTAGGGGATTCTGGATTCTCTATTTACCTTAAGAAGACAATGTGGTCTCAAATGCCACTTTAAATCTGTTTCAGATATTGATTAATGAAACATTAATATCCCATTCCCCTCCCATATTTTCCAACACTTTTTCCCATATCTCTCTTCTCTTCTTTCCATCTCGGTTTTGCACCATACAGGTCATTCTGTCCAGCTCCCTGTACTCATTTACCTTAAGCATCCAACTTTCCCACGAGGGGATCTCCTTAACTTTCCAGAGTCTAGCTATTTCTACCCTGGCTGCAGTAACAAGATACAGGGTAATTTTCCAAAACTTAGCTTCCTCCTTATTCAGTGCTGTAGTTATGTTGAGAAGATATAGTTTGGGGTCCATTTGGAAGTTGAAACCTAAGATCTTTTGTAGAGAATCGTGTATAGTCTTCCAAAATTTCTTTATTTCTGTACATCCCCACCACATATGGTACAATGTCCCTTTTTGTTGATTACATTTCCAGCATAGCCCTTCACTAGACTTATACATTTTTTTCAGCTTCCATGGTGTAGTATACCATCTGTTCATTATTTTTAGATGGTTCTCCTTCAAACTCTGACCCACTGTGAATTTATTTGTTCTCAACCATGTCTTTTGCCATTCATCATAGTTTATTACAGACCCTAGATCCTTGGACCATTTGATCATGTAGTCCTTTATTGTGTTATGTTCTAAGACTCTGTTCAAAATTAGCTTATAAAGTTTTGCAATCTTATGTTTGTCTGGTTGCCACAGGATCTTGTCTAACTCATTTGGATCTTTTTCTATCCCCACTGTCTTAATGTCTGTTTTTGCTCTTTGACTTAACTGAATATAATTGAACCACGTTAGTTCGAAGCCCCCTTCCCCCAAGGTATCCTTTTGCTTTATTTTGCGCACTCCTTGCGTATCTGCCTCTAGCAAATTTTTATATGTCAGCCATCTTTTTTGTATGTGCCATCTACCAAAAAAAGCTTCTTGGGGGGAGGTCCACAATGGTAAATGAAAATAAAATAATTTATAAATCTTTTTCCAGGTCTCTAATAATGATTTTCTAATTGGATGGTTATTAAAATCTCGATTTTTGTCCAATTTTCCATAGCATAAATATGCATGCCATCCAAACCTCAATTGCACCCCTTCTAGGTCTAATAATGCATAATCCTCTAATTTAATCCATGTCTGTAACCATATTAAAGAACATGCCCAATAATAAACCTTTAGGTGAGGCAACCCATAACCACCTCTTGCCCTTTCGTCTTTTAGGACCATCCAATTTATTCTGGGTCTCTGCCCCCTCCAGATAAATTTCTTTAATTCACTGTCCCATTCCTTAAAGATTTTTTCATTTATAACTATCGGGAGATTTTGGAATAAGAACATTAATTTTGGCAAGACTGCCATTTTTATGGCCGCAATTCTGCCTAATAATGATAAATTAAGCAAATTCCATCTCCTGAGATTCTCCTTTATATTATTCCAAACCTTACAGTAATTATTATCATACAATTTCAAGTTATCCTTTGTCAGCCAGATTCCTAGGTATCTGATCTTTTTTTCCTCTTTAAATCCCGATAAATTGGTTATTAATTCTATTTCATTGGGGGGGATGTTCTTTGTTAACATGACGGTCTTGTCTTTGTTTATATTTAAACCCGAATAGGCTCCAAACTGTTTTAGTTCCTTTGAGACTTCTTCTATACAGGAGCTAGGGTCCTCTACTATTAAGGCTACATCGTCTGCAAAGACCTTCAAGTTCAATACGCTTTCCCCTTTTTTACAGCCTCTAATCTTATTGTTCCCTTTAATTGCCGAGATTAGCACTTCCATTGACACCAGAAAGAGTAAAGGGGAAATGGGACATCCCTGTCTTACTCCCGTGTGTATTTGAATTTCTTGAGATCTTTTGCCATTGACTATTACTTTCGCAGTTTGTTTGCAATATATCTGTTGAATCTTTCTAAGAAAGCTATCTCCAAAATCCAGAGCCTTTAAAGTTTCAAATAAGAAATCCCAATTCAGGCGGTCAAAGGCTTTTTCCATGTCTAATGCTATTAAAGCAAATTTTTTATCATTGTTTACATGGTAGAACTCTAAAGAGTTCAAGATTGGCCTAATGTTATCCCTGATCTGCCTTCCCGGCAAAAATCCACTTTGTTCCTTGCCCAACATCTGAGATAGAATTTTTTTCAACCTGGTTGCTAAAATATTGGTGTATATTTTATAGTCTATATTAAGGAGACTTATTGGGCGATAATTAGACATAACTTCCTGGTCTTTTCCTTCTTTTGGGATCAGGGAAATATATGCTTTTTTCCATGAGGGAGGCATTCCTTCGACCTCTATGGTATCAAATAGTCTCATAAGAGGCCCTACTAGTTCTTCATGGAATTTCTTATAGAATAGGGATGAAAAGCCATCCTCTCCAGGGGCTTTCCCCTCTTTCATGGAAGTTATTGCCATGTAAATTTCTTGTTTTGTTATTCTAGCATTTAAGTTGTCTCTTTGCTCCGCCGTGACTTTTAGGTTGATTTTTGACTGGATGTAATCCCCAATAGTTGGACCTTTGTCCCCACCTTGTCCTTTTAACCTATATAGTTCTTTGTAATAATCTCCAAAGGCTCTAATAATATCTTCTTGAGATGTTAAAATATGATTTCCTTTTTTAATTTTTGTTATGAACCCCCTTTCTTTCTCCCTCCTTAATTTTCTGGCGAGCCATTTTCCAACTTTGTTACCGTCCTCAAAGAACCCTTGTTTGGATCGTTTTAAGTCTTTTACTATTTCTGAATTTATTTTATTTTGAAGCTGCATCTGGAGAATTTTAATTTCGTTTCTTAACTTTCGGCAATCTGGCTTTATAACCATTTGTTGTTCTTTTTCCCTAATCTGCTGTAGGATGCTCCTCTCTCTTTCTATCCTTTCTCTTTTTATTTCTGCAGCTCTCTTAATCAATATCCCTCGAAATACTGCTTTCCCTGCGTCCCAGACAATCCCCTTTTTCATCTCGGGTATTTCATTTAACTTGAAATAAGCTTTGATTTCTTCTTTCATTTTCCCAACAAATTGTTCATTTTCCAGTAACTCATTTTGCAACCACCATGTGAAGTCTCTGTTCTCTTTTTTCTTTTAAAATTGTATCTATCAAACTATGGTCAGATAAGGTTTTACAATCCACTTCCATGTTTTTAAAGTTAGGGGCTAGACTCTTAGAGATCAAGAATAGATCTATCCTAGACCATGATTTGTGAACTTCTGAGTAAAAAGTAAATCCTGTTTTTCCTTCATTTTTGTAAGGCCAAAGGTCTACAAGATCATGGTCCTGAATCAAGTCAAGACAGCTTTTAGGAAGGCGACCCTGATCTTTTTTTAATTTTTTAGTTGTTTTTCTATCTTTCTCGGGGTTTAGAACCCCATTAAAGTCACCTGCTATAATTATATTTTTGTTATCAAGTGTCATTATTTCTTTATTTATTTTTTCAAAGAAAACTGTTTTGTTTTCGTGGGGTCCATAAATGTTAATAACTGTAAGCGTAGTTAACCCAGTATTCACCTCCAGTATTTGATATCTCCCCTCTGAGTCATTTTTAATCACCTTTGTATGATACTTCCTATTTACATATACCACTATTCCTCTTTTCCTTTTATTAATTGACACTGGGTAACAATTCCCTAATTTGGGATTTCTTAAATATTTTTGGTCCCCCATTCTTATTTTTGTTTCCTGTAGAAAAATTATGTCATAGTTCCTTTTTTCTAGCAAGTGAAATATTTGTTTACATTTTCTCTCTTTGTTTATACCCCCCACATTCCATGATGCTATGTTAA
>NW_024805447.1:0-4534 GCF_019175285.1 Sceloporus undulatus
ACAAGTGAGGAAGGGTACAAGACCCTGTCCCCTTCTCTCCTCCCCTCTCCCCTCTTTTGAGTTGATGGGCTGCACATGTCTTTTGAACTTGAAATGCATTTTGCAGCAACTGAGCTAACCTGAGGAGAAGGGGGAAAGTGGCAGAGAGAAGAGAAAAATAGGACATTTTCAAAGCCCCTGAAAAAATGAGGTGACAGGGGATTAACCAGGACTCACTCTGCCAAATTGAGGCAGTATATTCTCCACTTGCTTTCATGAGCAGGCCCAGAAGTGACACAGATGAAACTAAGAGTCAGGATGGCAACTTACCAAAGAGTTGTTGTACCTCTGCTTCCTCTTTCTCTTGGAGCCCAACTCCCTCCACTTGGCCTCTGTGTCCGCCATCAGGTGGGCAGGGGGTCCTGGTGGCCCTGCACTTGGGTCAGTCCAGCAAAAGATACTCCAAAGGATGAGGTTCCTGACAAAAGAGACCAGGGTTAGACTTGGTTTGGAAAGAAACCCTGCAGCACTCAAAGTCACAGAGATCAGCATCCTGCTGGTGACATATGCAGGTGAGAAATGTCTCCTTTCGGCCGATGCAGAGGTGGGCATCCCCTTCCTCCCTCTGCACCAACCAAAGCCACCTGGACCTAGCATACACTCACTGCAGCTCCCCTGCACAACAGTTACTCCATGCCTTGTGACAGTAGCTGGGGATCAGGGGATGGGAATTGGAAAGGGCCCTGACTATGTCCGCATAACTAGATGTGAAATGAATGCATTATTTGCTGAAATCTGCAGAGGTTCCCAGTGGCCCTCAGAGGAAGATGTTTTTCTCCCAGTGGCCAAACCAGCAGAACTCTCTATGCTCCAGTGTTGCTCCGGGTGGAATGGGTCTACAACTGTCCCCTGGTATGGAAGGGCAGGAAAGGAGTTCTCTCTTCTCTGATTGCATGCCCCCTTTCCATGGGATCCAGCCCGCCTGCCAGGATCAGGGAGCAGCAGAGTATTGAGCTGATGGGAAGGGAGCACCCAATTCCCAGGGCAGCCTTCTGCGTGCAGACAAGTCACAGTTCTGAGAGTGTCTCTGCCCATGTGGAGAGTGCCCATTTTCCACACTGTTGCCTGTCCATCTTGTCTTGGGAATATCCTGTTGCAGCCACATGCAGACCTAAATCCTAGCCTGTATCCTATGCTTAGTCTTGATCAGAGTAGAATCACTGAATTAGTTGGATTTGTTTATATGTTGACTCACCAGTCACTTATGAGTTCAGTGGATCTACTCTCTAGGGTCACCCAAGAGGATTCAAGCCTCCTCAGAATTTTAAATAAAAGAATGCTAATTATTCCATGCTGTGTCATCATCACTGATGAGAATTTGACTTCTTTTACACACAGAAGAGGAGGAGGAGAAGCTGCTTTATGTCCCAAGTGGAGAAGCTCTAGCTCTTGGGCTGGATAAGACCAACATTACCTTAAGGATCTGATCCATGGCCTCCCATCATCATGGCCCTCTCCCCATTCAGACACTGGCGAAAATAATTATTTCACTTTTGCAAATGAGACTATTTGTCTAAGCTTAATTGCTGTGTTTGTCTATGTCAGTCATAGCAGGAGCAAGAAGTGTGCACCTCCTCTTTCTGCTTGCTAAAGTCATACAGAAATTGATGCATGTACATTTGTGTGCATTCTTTCGGAAAGTATTTACTGTCAAAATCATATTTAAACTTCTCCTTGTTTACTTTGAAATGTATGGACACTACTGAATGGGTTGCACCTGATACAACAAAAATCTATAAATGTATAGGTTTCAGATTAAAGATTGCATCCTGTATTATGCTCATTTTTGGAAAGTGAAGATGTATGTAAATTCATTTTATAAACCCAGTGAAACAAATATCTCAGAAAGCTAAAGTAAACACCATGTACACACACAGTTCCCATAAAAAAGACTCACTGGCGCATTGTGTGTCTTGGGTCTGAAAATATATCTTCCACCTTCTGGGAAGACAATGCTGCCAGAGACTGAATTTGGGACTTTATGCCTGCAAAGCATGGGCTCACTCTCTCAGCTGCAACCTTTCCATATTATCTTGGACTGAAACATTTAAACAAAGGTCCTCTTCCAGCTCCAGGAATAAAGGCCTACCTTCAGTACAAAGACCCTGATTCCTGCAGCCCCAGAAAGGGCTCTTCTGCAGTCCTTTATGGCCAGAACTTCCCTGGGTCAGAGGCCGTCTCCTCAGCCGTAGAGAAGGGTTGCTCTGAGTGCGAAGGAGGAGGAGGTCCAAGGGCTGAGGGAGGGAAGGCAATGGGGAAAAGGTCAGTCCAATGGCCATGGAGGGAAGAAGGTGACAATGCCTAGAAAACTCCTCTGAGTCCCAGCCATTCTAGGAATGAGTGGCAGGAGTGAGTCCAGGGGGCTGAGGGGGTCTCCTTTCCTAAAGGGGGAGGCAAGGACCGGTGGACCCTCCCCAGCTAGGGCCCAAAGGGAGGGTCTCTTTCCCAACCTCTCTCTCCCAGCCCCCAAAGACCAGCCTCCTCACTGGCCCCAAGTCCCTGCCTCCCCTTCCTCAGACCCCCACAGGCCCCTTCCTTCTTCCTTCCTTTGCCCCAAAATGGAGGGCCAGAGGCACAAAGGGACACGCTGCCTTCCTTTTGGCCTGCCCTCCTTCTCGCTCTGGAGCCTCAGGAGAGAAAGAGAAGCCTCTGTTCAACTGAGGCCTCAGAGAAGGTTCTGGAACATTATTCCCCACAGTCACAACTAGCAGCACAAAATGGCTGCCTCTGGCTCAGTGCTTGGCAGTTGGCAGTTTAAGGCCTTCAGGGAACCCAAAATGGAAGATGAAAGGGCCCCAAAGCCGGAAGGGACCCCAAACAGGATTTCTGATCCTAAAGAAACATTTTCCTGATGGAATCCAATGGCTGTGAGAACACAAAAAAGTCCCCAAATAGGATTTCCAAACCTTAACAACACCTAAACATTTCCCTGATGCAATTGAAAGGAGGAACCTGATCCCCTCCTTAATTACAATCAATAGTGAAAGATATTATTGTTAATATTAAGAGTGCCCATCGTCCACAACCCAGCTCAGGTCTTGACTGCTCAGGGAGGCCAGCCCAGCTGCAGGTAGCCCTCCGTCCGTCCATCCTCCTTTCCTTCTGCATTCCTCCTCTTTTCCCCAGCATCAGCCCTTTTCCCAAGAAGGCTGCATCCACACTATAGAAATAAGGCACTTTGACACCGATTTAACCACTCAGTGCTATGGAATTTTACCTTTGGGACATTTAGCCTTCTCTACCAGAGAGCTCTCTTGCCACAACAAACTACAAAATGGCTGCCAAAACACAAATTGGCAGCCTCTTCTTCACCGCTTGGCAGTTGTCGGTTTGAGGCCTTCAGGGGAGAGAGAGAGACTGAGGGAAGAGAGGAAGGAAGTCCTGGATGGAGGAGGCCTTGGGAGATATAGAGCCTTCCTGAGATATTCGGGGTTCGCTTCCTAACAAAGGGGTTTCTGGCATCATAAAGGATTTGGGGCAAACTGGATCCGAAAGGCAGTAGTAGCCTTTTCTCTTGCTTTAACTGCCCAGGCTCAGTGCTAGGGAATTCTGGGAGATGTAGTTTTGTGAAACATTGAGCCTTCTCTGTCAGAGAGCTCTGGTGCCACAATACACTCCAGTTACCAGGATTCCCTAGCACTGGGCCAGGGCAGTTAAAGCGCTCTCAAACTAGACTATTGCTGCCTTGTGTTTTGGACCTTACTTGGCCGCAAATTGTCCATAGCCTGCAATGCATCTCCCTCCCAACACTTTCTCATTTATCCCCAAAACCAGCGCAAAGCTGGCAGATGGAAAGAGGTTTTAAAGCAGCATTTAAATATGCCATATTTTATTAAATAACTAAATGTCCCAAAGGCTATTATCAGTTTTGTAGCTATTATTACAGAAAGACGTAGAGTGCAAATTCCTCAAGTACCTTTGTTTTCTGGAGTGAGATGGGCTTTTCCAACTGACTCACTGTGATGATCTCCGGTGGTCCAAGCAGCCAAACTGCGGCCCTGAAATAATAATAATAATTTTATACACCTCTCTTCAGCCAAAAGGCTATCAGAGTGTCTTACAAATTGTTAATTAGACGTTTAGACATTATGGCTCTTAGCCCAGCAGACCCTTAACTTCCTTAAATCATGCTGCCTCCATCCAGTGAATATAAAAGGGTTTCTCTTAACCTACACTGGGACCAGTTAAGGAACCTTATTTCTATTTCTTCCCAAGCATCAACCGATCCAAGACACGTGTAAAAGGAGTGTCGAGTAGTAGATACTCTAAGGAGGTATTCATTATAAATAACAAAATATAGCTAAAATATCAGTTATACAAGATATTAAGAATCTTGCAGGTATAATATTTGTAGGTATATAATATTCAATTCATACAAGCTATAAAAAAATAAACAAACCCAAACATCTAATTCTGAGACTAACTTCCAAGATCCGCTCTTTAACTCTCTCTCTCGATCTCCAACCGACACAATTCCCCCAACTGTCTCTTGGTC
>NW_024805448.1:0-4533 GCF_019175285.1 Sceloporus undulatus
CCACTCCCAGAATCCTTTGGGCCTTGCCCTGACTGTCTGGGGCTTCTAGAAGTTGGAGGCTCAGCCCAGGAGCACCAGCCTCCCAAGAAAGACCCTCAATGGACATCTCAGCTGGACTGGGAACTGGGATGCCGTGGTTATTTCACACTGAAAAGGTGATGCGGCTCCATGGAAAAGGGAATGAGCAAGAACAGAAGTTGAGGACCACCTGGCCACCCAGGAGTCTGATGGAGTCTCCTTCTTTGGAGGCTTTATGACCATCTTTGGTCAGGGATGCTTTGATTGAGAGTTCCTGCATGGCAATGGGGCTAGGCTGGATGACCCCTGCGCATCCCCTCCCACTCCAGGATTGTATGTATTCCTGCATGGCAGAATGAGATTAGACTGGATGGCCCTTGGGGTCTCTTCCAACTCTGTGATTCTGTGATGTCCCTGAGAAAGGCATATCTCTGCCGGAGGGAGATGCTTTTGGACTTCTCTTTCCTTGCAAACACAGATATCACACACAAAATCCTTACCTTCCTTTGGGCCTTTTGCAGATTTGGGTGTTTGGCAGATTCCTCTGCACTTCCAGCCAAATGCTCCAATGCTGATACTACAGGATTTCGGGTTTTAAAACCATTATTCTTATTGTGCATCAAACTTCCATAAACAATGAAAATATGAAATAATAACTTCAGTAGAAAGTAATTATGAAAAAAGGATAATATACAACATTTGAAAAAAAAACGCAGCGTGAGACATTTTCTCTTCAGTTGTTAAGCACTAATTCATTTGTAGAATATCATTTTTATAATAAAACAGATGTATTGTTTAATTAATCAGATATTGTCAAAGACAATATCTGATTAATTAAATATATAGAATTTAAATATATAGACCTTTAAATATATATTTAATATAGAAATATATTAAATATTAATATATACATGATATATTTATAAATAGATAAATAATATATATTCAATATATAAATATATATTTAAATATATAGATAAATATATAGACTGAATATGTAATTGTGTTTGCAATATTCATTATAGTTGGCCCCAGAGAACCCCAAAAGGCTATACTGTACTGTGCTTTTTAAATTGTAATGCTTTTAATTTTTTTGTAATGGCAAACATTCAATTATTTTTAATTTATTAGACAGTGGAATCCTCTTTTAATACTAACTTTGTGTATGTTTCTGTCCTGCTTCCTGCATCCCAAACCAGCAATGAAGACATCTTACAAAATCATAGAATCATAGAGTTGGAAGAGACCGCAAGGGCCATCCAGTCCAACCCCATTCTGCCATGCAGGAAATCCAGATCAAAGCATCCCCGAATGATGGCCATCCAGCCTCCGTTTGAAGACCTCCAAGGAGGTACAACCTCCTTGAAACAAGCACAAGGTTAATAGACAAGTTAATACACTTGAATCTTTGCATTCAAGGAGGAGCCACTGCAGGATCTGAGGACCAGACTCTCTGGCGTGTGATGCTCTGGGTTACTTCAACATTTGGATTCGGCCATAAATCCTTAGAAATACAAAACAGCTGTCTCCCCGACTCGAAACCAGTTTGCAAATGAGAGCAAACACAATATAGCTAAAACATACATGAGTTCAAATATTAAGAGAGAGTTCCACTGTGTGCAGTATCAAAAATAATGTACTGTGTGCAGTTACAAATAATTAAAAGAAGCCATTCTGAAATATTAAAATTAATGGAAGCACAGTGTACCTCTTTCTGGATCCTCTGGGACTAACAAGAAGTGAATATGCAGCAAATGCAGTCTATATATTTATCAACAGTAGAACATATTACAGTATATACTGTAAATTATATACTGTACTGCATTTGAGTCTTATGCAATGTCCCAGAAACTCTGAATCCAGGGAGGAGCCAGTGCTGGACCTGAGGGCCAGACTCTTTGTCCTCTAATGCTCAGTATTATTGCGACATTTGGATACAACTGTAAAGTCTTACATAAAAAATACACAATAGATGGAAATGCAATATAAGAGTCCCATTGTAAAGAATGCAACCTTCTCTTCCCTCCCAGTCAGTGAGGCAAGTAGTTGCAAAACCAATGAAGTGAATCTTCTGTCAATTGTTTTTAACTGATAGAAGATTGAATTGGTTTTGCAACTACTAGCAATTACCCGGGTGATCCAGCAGCAGCTCATAGTAAGGCAAGGAGTTGCAAAAGCAAAGAACCATAGATAGATAGGTCCTAAGCCGAGCTGCCCAGGCTGCCACTTACATCTCTGATGGCGCGCAATGATGAACATGCATTTTGAATCAGCGCAAACTAGTGGGGATGACAATTGTTCCAAAAAGAAGTGATTACAAGGGGATGTTACCTTGGCTGCTTTATATAAATTTTGGTATAAATGATAGCCTCTAATGAGCCCTTGATGAACTCTAGTAGCCTGTCCGCCATTAAGAGCGAAGCAAGAGGAGATGTACCCCACCCCTAAGGGGACACCTTCATGATCATATCTGGATAGTCCAGGGAGTCGCATGAGAGGATTATCCTAAGACCATGAAGAGTAAATGTTTGCCTTTCCTGAGGCCCTTGCCCCCTCCTCAAGTCTGTTGTCCAAAGAGCTCAAGACCTCTAAGACAATCAGACAGGGACATCCAGGTGAAAAGAAAGTAATTAAACACCTTTGTTCCCATCATCAAACATCTTTGCCTGAGGCAAGGTTTTGCCCTATAAAGAGTCCAGACTTTTGCTAGTTGGCGCGCCATTCAAAAGGTCTACTCCACGTCAGTCAGGCTTCTGTTCTGGATGCCGGCATTTCTGTTCAAACCCAGGTTGCGGAACAGACTCGTCCCATCATCTCGCATCACATTCGATTCCCGGAGGGAGTCTACATTCTGGGAAGTATCACCCCAGTGAAGCCTGAAATCCTGTTCCACGCTACCCCCTGATTTTTCTGAGCCATATGTGAATGTGTGTCTGGAAGCTCATTGAATGTGTTTCCCCCTATGTCAATAAATTAGACACCTAGTTCTTATATCTGTCTCAGCTCCATTTATTGGAATCTCCTGGTCTTTTCCATATACACAACGGGAGAGTGATTCTATAGGGCCGTCGTAGCAGGACCCCTCTTGCGTTAATAACAATAATAATACATTCCCCTCAGACCCTTGGCTACAGGGATAATGAAAAGATTCGGTTTCATCGTGGGAATGTCGGACCTTTTGGAATCCATTTACCAACACGGAGCGAAGGCGAATCGCAAACCGGTTTAAATGTAAGTGGGAATGAGCCCCCTCTCCTACTGAAATGACCAGCAAGTTCAGGCCCTTCCTTCAGGCTTCCCCCCAAACAGACCAAACCAATCATTCATAGGAGTTGAAACAGCGCCTTCTAAAAAAAGCCCTTTCTCTAAAAACAAAAACCAGTTCTCAAAATCCTGGGTTGATGGAGAGAAAGTAAGAAAGAGATCCTCCAAAGGAAGAGCAATGTAGACCTGGAGGCAGCCCCCGAGAAGGCTCTGTCTGTCCCCAAATATTGAGGCCAGGTTGGGCTCCATCTCCTCTGCCTCAGGCAGCAGATTAGCCTGGGTCAGCCCCACTGACCATCAGACAAGGATGCTGGGCTGCTTTGCCTCTTTTCTCTCTCCCCCTCCAATGCAGAAACAGCCACATTGTGAAGTCGAAGGCTTTCATGGCTGGCATCCATAGGTTTTGTGGGTTTTTAGGCTTCAGAGAATGCCAGCCACAGATGCTGGCGAAACATCAGGAAGAAATGCTTCTAGAACATGGCCACATAGCCCAAAAACCCACAAAAAACATCCAAATTGGGTGTCCAGTCTCCCCATACAGAGTGAATGTATTATATTAATATAGTAATACAGTATAATAGATTGTATGCCATAGGCAGGCTTTTTATATTTTCTTGATTTTACTTGGTTTTGTATAAATAAAGCTAATAATAATAATAATAATAGTAAAAGGTGTTGCAACATTCCCACAAAAATGAAATGCATAGCTATAGGATGCAGGACACCTGGCTTCTATGGAGGTTTTTTTTAAAAAAAAAAAAAAAAACAGAGACTAGATGGCAATCAAACAAACTGGGGTCAAAATGCCAAAGTCATTTGCCCTCCTAAATTCAGGAGAAAGGAGACTAGAGAGTCTCGCCCTTTCCTTAAGGTTCAGGCAAAGGCAAAGGGCTGCATTCTCTCCTAGCTTCTCCCAGTTCCCTTATCAATAACTTTGGCCATCTTCACCAGACTCTGATGTTCTTTGCTCACCTGTATCCCAGTTTTCATTGGGGAAATGTTGGAGACATATAGAAATGCAATTGTGCATCTTTGCAGTGGCATGGTGATGAGAAAGAAGATGCAGATATATGGGGGGAGCATGTTGTGCTTTTCATGGGGGAAACCCCAAAGAAATAGGTCCTGGAACTTCCCTTCTGATGGAGCCCAGTCTGGCTGAAGAGGGTCAGGGACAGCCAGCAATGAAAGGCCTTTTCAGCTTTTCCCGCATGTCCCATAATAACGAAGGGATGTTGTGTTCCCTCTGCAAAT
>NW_024805449.1:0-4533 GCF_019175285.1 Sceloporus undulatus
GTGTGGGTTTTCCTGGCAATATTTTTTCCAGAGAGGGCTTTGCCATTGCTTGCCTCTGAGGCTGAGATGGTGTGACTCAACCAAAGTCAACTGGTGGGTTTCCATGGCAGAGTGAGGATTTGAACCTGGGTCTCCAGAGTCCCACATCCAAGGCTTAAACCACGACCATGTTGTTGTTGTTGTTGTTGTTGTGTGAATCCAAGTCATTTGACTTACGGCGAAGCTAACACGACCCTATGAATGGGTTTTCTTGGCAGGTTTCTTCTGAGAGGGTTTGCCATTGCCATCCCTGAGGCTGAGAGAATGTGACTTGTTCAAGGCCACACAATGGGTTTCCATGATCGAATGGAGATTCAAACCCAAGGCTGTGGTGGGGACGTAGTCCCACAAAATTGGGGGGAATGTCACCTGTTGATTTATGGCCATGAATCTCAGGCAAGGATTCCTAAGAGGTGGTTATATCCATTCTTTCCCCTGAAATCCTGCCTACAATGCAGACAGTGTTCCTTAGGGGTCTCCCATCCCACTCCTAACCAAGGCTGGCCCTGCTTAGGTCCCAAAACCAGTTTGGATCTGGTGCCGGTGGGAGTTTGATTCCATTAGATTGCCTCACATACTGTGCAGATACTCCATTAGGCTTTGCTGATATGTATTAAATAAAACATTGTGGCTTTCAGGTTGGTCTTCAGCCCTTGAAAGACAGAAATTGGGGAAACGGAAATGGAGGGAAAGAGAAGACATGGCCAAAGGTCCTTCGAGGGTCCTCCAGGAGAGACTGATGGAAGGACCCCTCTTTGGTTTCCCTTTTCTCCTGGCAACTGGCCTACAAACAAAGGAAGGAGGCTGGTTTTGGCTCCAGGAGCCAGAGATTTTAAAGTTTCCTAAGGAAAAGTAAGAAGAACTTCAAGTAAAACGGGATCCCTGCTTTCATCTGTTTTTGCAATATTTATTGATTGATTGACTAATTCCTATTCCTTACTGACCTCTTCTCCTGATTTCCCATGAATCGGATTTCTTAAACTCTCCATTTCAGCCATATCTTCTCACTTAAGGAACCAATTGTCTGTTTGTTTTCCAATTGTGTGTCTTCTCTGGAAAGGATGCAAAGGAAAGGGAACCAGAAAAGGAAGGTGAATTCCTGGGAATCATCAATCTCCATGAAGTTGCCTTATTTCTCCTGCGTAGAGCCTCCTTGCCTCCAGGTGGCGCTGCTTCCCTCCTTCTTCCTCCGAGACTCAAGGCTGAGGCCCCGCCCCCTCCCAGAGACAGAGACGGAATTGAAGGCGGGGAGAGAGCAGAGAGGGTGGGAGGGGCCAGGGGCGTGACCATGCAGATTTGGGACTAATGGGATGTGAGAATAGCCTGGAAGTCTCTCCTGGGCCACAGAGTCCCCCTGGAGGCGAGGCTGTGAGGGCAGAGAGGGCATGGCTTGGGGTCGGTGGAGAGGGCTCTGGGCGAATGAGGCTTCTGGGGCCAGAGGGGGAGCAGAGGTCGAGGAAGAGGAGGGAGGTCTGGGGCCAGGCCAAGGTGTCACTCTGTCCTGGAAGGATGTCCCAAGGAGAGGGGTCTCTGGGCATCTAGGGAAGCATTCATCCATAGCCTGTATTTTCTGGGTTTGATAAGCCAGTTAGTGTAGAAGCATTGGAATTTTACTGCTACAATCCATCCTGCTGTTGGTTGAGACGTTCCAGCCTGGTTCTCTTGTCTCTTAGATACAGTGGTACCCCGGGTTATGAAATTAATTCGTTCCGCGGCACTGTTCGTAACCCGAAAGATTTCGCAACCCAAAAAAGCCATAGCCGCTAGCGCTAGAAAGCTGCGATTTCGTGCGAAAAAGCGCCGAAAAGCACCAAAAAAATTTTCGTAAGCCGAAAAAAAAAAACGTAACCCGGAACAGTTATTTCCTATCTAATTTTTTCGTATCCCGGAAATTTCGTAACGCGGTGATTTCGTATCCCGGGGTACCACTGTACAAGATTTTCTTTCTCAGCCTTTTTGTATCTTGTTGCAAGGAAGAAGACATCAGAGCCATGGCCCCCAGCAGCCTCTTTCCTTCTTTCCCGCTCTCTTCTTTTGAGGGAGCTTTTGCGGATGATGGGTTTTGCAGGAGCCCCTCTCAGGGCGAAAGGGAGGAGGAGAGGCTTCTGTGGATGATGGGAGCAACAGTCGCTCAGCAGGAGGCCCATGGAAGCAGACTTAGGGAGACCTAGGGCTCTTTCCCATTTACCTTTAAACCAGTTTGGATCTTTTCTTCTAAATAGTCTTTATTAAATTGTGTATGAAAAGACCAAAAGTCTTCACTTCTTGCATTTTCCCAAAATGAAAGAAACTCTTCTAATTAATGCAGAGTTTCAGCTGAACTCCTTTTAGTCTTTTCTGTCTGTCATTCCTTCTCTTCAATTATCCTCCTTCTGAATCCATTTTATTGGCCAGTTATTTTCTTTATGATTTGTTTATTACTGCCATCTTTTCTTTTTCTTTTCGTCGCCAAAGGTTTTTCTTCCTTGTATCTTCTTGAATGTCTTCAGTATCTTCTCTTTGCCATAAATAATTGTTTCTCCCTGAATTATATCTATACAAACCTTATTTCTTCTTCTCCTCCTAGAACAATAATTTATACACAGAGATGCTATTGAACTCTCCCTTGTAATGTTAATAAGATTAATAAGGTTATATAAATAAATAGCTGATAAATATATAAAGTGTGAGAAACTAGTCCTCTAAATCCTTGACGAAGGCAGTTATTAGTTAATGGGAATTACTCCTAGATTGGGAGAGTTTCGTCAAGGACCAGGATTAGGAGAATTGTTTGTTTGTTTGTCTTTTCCTTTCCTCATTTTTCTATCTATATATGTCCATTTCCATATCCTTCATCTTAGTTTCTTTCCCATCTGCATTTAATTCCTTGTCCTTCCATTTATCCTTGCCTTCTCTACTTATTCTTCTGTCTTCTTTCCTTGACCTTCCATTTTATTCTCTCCTGAATGCTCTCCTTCTTTTCCTTCTTTCCATTATCTCCTTGTAATCCCTTCTTTTTCGGCATGGCTTTACATCTCTTCAAAAGGCATGTCAACTGTTTTATTCAATTCCCTTTCAGAAATTATTCCCCTATGATTCCCTATGGGAAAGTATTATCCAGTGATTCTCTTTGGGAAAGTATTCTCACCTAATCATTAGGAGAAACGTCCCGAGAGTATATATATGTGTGTGTTTGTGTGTCTCCTAGAGATAAGAGAGTTGGGGGAGAACTGAATTGGGTTTTGGAGAGCTGTGGTTGAAAACACACACCAGAATTAATCCAGTTGGAGACCACTTTAACTGTCATGCCTCAGTGCTATGGAATTTGGGTAGTGTAGTTTGTTGTGGTAACAGAGCAGAGCCAAGATAACCCATGCTTAGTATCTATCTATCTATCTATCTATCTATCTATCTATCTATCTATCTATCTACCTATCTAAATGAATGGCTGGACCTTACGAAAACATATTTCCTTGGAAGACAGGGCCTGATGGACCCAGCTGCCTCTCCTATAACCAAAGAAGGTAATTCTGTTAGGAAGGATAGAATTGGGGGGATTTTAATTAGCTCAAATATTGCCGAGAGGTAGCCCTAAGAGCACCGCGTGCCAAAATCGTGTCCCAAGGTGTATACCAGAGCCCCAAGAGAAAGAGACGCTGATACCAACTAGGTACAATTAAAAGGTGACGTTGATTAAAGCACAGGGAAAACCACACAGAAAAAGGGGAACACACACACACACAAGTTCAATGCTACAGCAAGGGAGGGTTGAGTTTGGGGAAATAGGTTTGAGAAAGAGAGGCACCACTAGGATCTATTACCTTAGAAGTCTTCTCTGGGAAGTCTGATCAAGCTTGGATCATGGCCGCGGGACCTAGGATCAGACTTCAAACCAGTCTGGACCAGTTTGCAGCAATAGCACCAGCACAAGGAGGGTCCAAAAGCCCAGGGTTTTTAGGGTGAAACGTGTCCGGAGGCTATGGGCTCTTGCTAGACAAAGGTGTTGATTGCTGGGGTTTTTTTAAGCCAAGGGCAAGTAATGTGTTACCAATGCATTGAGGTCTGGACACAATTCGGAGGGGCATCCGACTTGATTACTGAGTCGTTTAAGCTGATCACTTACTCATCGAGTGTGAAGCCAAGTCTATAGTCTTCCTTGGGCAAACAGAAGTGGTTCTGGTCTGGAGACTCCCAAACTTCCTATGGGAAATGTCTAATGCCATCCCTCTCTAGGGCTCTGCCTTTGTCAGGTGAGCTGCCTACATGTTCTCCTTGCCTTTGGCTTAATGGCAGGTCCTCTGTGGGCCCAGTCAGGGGTCATAGCACAGACCCCATGGACCCAACACTTTATTAAAACCAAACTTGGTAACAATCCCAGAACAGTCATTTTTAAGCATGTTAATATAATACAGTTTTTTTCTCTCCTTTTTCTTCCTTCTGTCTCATTTCTACTGACTAATGACCAGGAATCTCTGGGATGAAGCGCTCCAGGGTTGTCTATTATTATTATTATTA
>NW_024805450.1:0-4532 GCF_019175285.1 Sceloporus undulatus
TTAGAGGAGAGATGCCATCCCTAGTCACTGCATCAGTCGGAGACACAGAGAAGCATATTTGGGTGTCATCAGCGTACTGATAACACCGCGCCCCGTGTCTCCAGATGATCTCTCCCAGCGGTTTCATGTAAATGTTGAATAGCAAAGGGGACAAAATTGCTCCAAGGGACACCAGATGTAAGTGCCCTCTTATCGGAGCAAACGTCCCCCAGCTGCAGCATCTGGAATCTACCTGAGAGGTAGGAACGGAACCACTGGAGCAATACCTAACTCCCTCAGGCGATCCAGAAGGATACCATGGTCAATGGTATTGAAGGCCGCTGAGATGTCTAAAAGCACTAACAGGGACACGCTTCCTCTGTCCATGCCCAGACGGAGGTCATCGACTAAGGCGACCATGGCAGTCTCAACTCCATAGCCCCCCCGGAAGCCGGTTTGAAATGGGTCTGTTTCATCTAAGATCAATTGAAGCTGGAAGGCGACCGCTCTCTCGATCATCTTCCCCAAAAATGGCAGCAGCAACACAGGCCGATAGTTGTTATGTATCAGGGGGTCTAAGGAGGGTTTTTTTTAGCAGCGGTTTAACAACTGCTAATTTTAATTTAGATGGAAATTGTCCCTCCCTTAGTGATGTATTAATTATGCGGTGCAACATGGTTAGCACCGCATCCCCCCGCTGAGCTGCCAACCATGAGGGGCAGGGATCGAGAGAACATGTCGTCTTCCTAACACTTCAAAGGATCTTGTCCACTTCCTCAGTACTAACAGACTCAAAGTGATAACAGGGTCCATGGACGCTCTGGACACCTCTCTAATAGGCTCTGAAGAAATACTGGTGTCGAGAGCAGCCCTTATCTGAGAGATTTTGTCCGCAGAGAAGTTGTTAAATTTGTCACAGCAGGCTTTAGATGGTTCTAGAATAGGGTTCAGGGGGGAGGCAGTTGTGTCAGCTCCCTCACTACCCTGAACAGCTCTGCCGGACGCGACTCTGCGGACGCAATACGTGCAGCATAGAATGAATGCTTTGCTGCACCTATTGCCACTCCGTAAGCCTTCAAGAGAGACTCAAGGAGTGTCTTATCGGCTAAGTGCTAGTGTCTTTGCCAGTTGTGCTTTAGTTGTTGCATGGCCCGCTTCCTTTCTCTGAGGTCTTCTGTGTACCAGGGTTGTTTTTTGGAAGCAGGCCGGAAAGGACGCTTGGGAGTGATACTGTGTATAGCCCTGGAGAGATCTATATCCCAGGTGTTAGTCAGGGCATCAACAGAATCGCTGTCAGTTCCAACCATATACCCCTCTAGGGCTTCTTGGAACCTTTTGGGTTCCATCAGCCTTCGAGGGTGGACCATCCTAATAGGTCCACCACCCCTGGGGGGGGGGCTTAAGGTAGAAGCCTTGATTCGAGCCTCAACCAGAAAATGGTCCGTCCATGACAGGGCAGAGATATTAGAGATCTCTGCCCATGGAGACTCCATGTCCGTACTAAAGACCACATCGAGGGTATTACCAGCGCAATGCGTGGGCCCCGAGACCAATTGAGACAGGCCCATGGCAGTCATGGTAGTCATGAACTCCTGAGCCGCACCTGTTGGATTTTGACTGGCCTCAAAAGAGATGTTGAGGTCCCCCAGAACAAGAAGCCTAGGGGACTCCAACACCAGTTCCGAGACCAGCTGCGTCAGCTCGGCCAGGGCGTCTGTTAGCTGACTATGTGACTAGGAACCTATTTAAGGTCCTGTTTTTCCTTTGTTCGAAGTTCCATGTTGGTGGCAGGCAGGCACTCAGTCAGTCTGCTTCTCCTGGCGTGGCTCCATGCACCCCTTTTCCCTTCATAGTGTTGCTGCATCTACCTTGATTCCGAGGGAAACCATCCCAGGCAAGTATTTCCATTAGAAGGCCTTGTGTTCTCTTTCCATTTTTCCTCCCTTTCTTCTATTAGCCTTGAGTGATTGCATGCCTGAATGTATGGCTGTGAGTGTGTGCATCAATAAACTAGATTAACATTCAAAGGCTTTGCCTTTGCCTCAGTTCCTGGAAGTCCTGGTCCCTTGGTAAACACTGCTGGGATTCGATCCAACAAAGGTACTTGTAAGGAGCCCTATATTGGTGTGTGGAGCTAATTAATACTCCCCAAAATTTGAGCAGATATCCTTCCAGGTTCCTGGTTAAGGAAAGAGTGTTCTTATAAATCAAGGCAACACCCAGCTCCCCTGATCTGGTCCTTGACTGAGTACCCAGCTGGCAGGGCCTGTGCCCACACCGCCTCGCTCTCAGACCCAAGCCAGGTCTCCGTGATGCACGCCAGGTCGCAGATTTTAACCTGCAGAAGATCGTAGACTATGTGTGGGTCTTGTTCTTTACAGACCTGGCGTTGCACAGGAGCAGAAACAGGGTTTATGGTACAGCTGGCCTGACCCTCAGATCTCTTTGGTTAGGAGAGTGGATGGAAGGAGAGATGGCTATTACGCATCGATCTCGCCTTCCTTTCCGACAGAATCCCACTCTCTGCCTCAATTACATTCACATTAGCATCCACCACATCCTCAAGCCAACCATAGCCCCTACCCAGCCCTGTGCCCATCAAGGACAAAGTTACACCATAACAAACCAAAACAGAGAGAAACAACATTCCCTAATAACAACAACCCAATGGCCCCCCCCCCAAAAAAAACAAGCCCTAAAAAGGCCTACGCACGCACAAGCGCCAGAGTCCTCCGGGCGTGTGGCAAAATTTATACTCTGTACTTGGTGGTACTTAGAAAAACCTATGTCTCATTTCTTCTCCACCGGCTGGTTATCCTGAGCGTTTTGTTTTCCTGTTCTCCCTCTCTCCCTGAGAAGCTCGGTTTGCAGAACACAGCAAGCTGTGTGAGAGACTGGGCCAGGCAGATCTTGCTAGCATGGCAAAAAGGATTGCGTGTTCCATCATCATCCCCAGTGATAGTTTGTTGAGTACAAACTTAGTTTATTTGCTTGTTCATCTGGGTTTTTGGGGAATGTGAGGGACAGAACCACCCTCTGCTTCTGTGCTTACATCTCTGTTGCATGTTTGGTTTTCCATACACTGTATAACCCATCATCCTGAAAATAGCAGTAGGACCATGTTTCTCTTTTGGGTTTTTTTTCTGGGTAAGATGCAGGAGTTCATTGAGGAAAAAGGACTCCTCTCATCTTCCTCTGTTTTCTGACTTTCATGGTTTTTGTTAGATGAGCCTCACTAGCAGAGTGCAGTCTATCTGCGCAAATTTCATTGTTCTGTTTGAGGAGGGTAGAGAGATTCATTTCCATCTCTCTCTGTCTCCTGTTGTGCTATTTTTCCCATCTCATAACTGTTTTGTCTTGTGTGATCCTGAGAGTGTAACCATTCTGGCCTCTAAACTGCTTTAGCCCTCCCTTTAGAAATGCTAATCAGAGAGACCTCTTTCAATCACTCAGAACAAGGTACTGCTAGACTTGCTCTGGTCAGGACCTGTACTTAGTGCTATGTTTTTCCAGCCAACCATGCCAGAAACAGGGAACCCAAGAGGTCATCCTTCCCAGCCCCAAAATGACAGAAGAGGTCCAAACTGGGATGGTACTGGACGATGCAGCCACTGGAAAGGACCAAGAGACAGGTCACACTGTCTCAGCTCTCCTCAGCCCTCACCCCCTGGCAAAGAAAGATCCCGGGAGATCATTTGGGAAAGGAATCTCAAAGCCCCCTAGGCATGGGCAGAGTTTCTTGTTCCCAAAGAACTGGCTACCAGAAATGAAGTCACCGTTCTTTCCCTTTTTCAGACCCAAAAGTTTGTGAGTGGAGTAAAAAGCCCCCCTCCATTAGTTTTGGCTAGATCACTTTGTTTAAGGATCCTGTCTTCAGCTCTTTTCCAGTCAGCTTCTCCCATGCGGATTTTCCACCTCATAAAGGAGTTTGTCTTTGTTTAAAGTTGCCTTCCCCCTTCCCCCCCCCCCCCCCCCCCCCCCCCCCCATAGATCAGAGCCCCCATGATTTGCTGGTCTGTTCTGTTGTTATGTGTGATAAATAACAACTTCCTCCGATCAGGGCGGCTTACAACAGATTAAAATACAGTCAATAAAACACATACACATTAAAAGCAAACCAACAGTAAAAGCCCCATAGCCCGACCTCTTGGCCACGAAAGAGGAGGGAGGCCCACAGGATATTCATTCGGGGAATGCCTGTTGGAATAGGAAGGTTTTAAGGTCCTTCCTAAATTGGGCCAGGGTCGTAGACGAGCGGAGCTCAGTGGGCAGCACGTTCCAAAGGGCTGGGGCAGCTGTGGAAAACGTCCTCCGAGCGGTGGAGACTAACCTAGCCCCAGGCACCTTCAGTAGCTGCTGCCCAGATGTTCTGAGGGTGCGAGGCGGAATATATGGGGAGAGGCGGTCCTTTAGGTATCCTGGGCCCAAGCCATTTAGGGCTTTATAGGTAATCACCAACGCCTTATACCAAACTCGGAAGCTGCAAATGGTGCAGAACATGGCAGCCAGGCTGGTCACTGGTGCTCCCAGGACCAGCCATATAACACCGGTGT
>NW_024805451.1:0-3324 GCF_019175285.1 Sceloporus undulatus
GGAAGGTGAGGGCTTTGGAGAAATCCTCCAGGGGCTAGGAGTGGAAACAGGGGATTCCATGAGCTTCGTGGGCTGTACTTTCCTCACCATTGCTCTTAAGCATAGGACAGATAACGTGCTATGACAACTGTATTATTTTTAAAAGAAACTTTGTTTTTAGTTAAAGATTCCATAAGACAAGAAGTCAATAATTTATTCAGATGGCAGTATTTTTGAAAATTTTGGACAGTAAATTGTAACAGCCAAAAGGAAACAAGAGATAAAGAAAGCCGGCCAAACTTATGCTCAACCATTTCATTTAATTTCATTTATATAATGATTATTTTCTATAAGTTATTTTCCAGCTTTCTAAGTACAATTTCTCCAAGTCTGGATCAACTGCATATATCGGATCTATTTTCTTCCTTCTTTCTTCTTTCAAATGTTCCATCTTTTCTTCTTTTTTAATTGTCTCTTAACTGTTCTAATCCAATGTTCTTGTCTTTCTATATATCATCTCTCTGTGTTTTCCAGATTTATTTATATGGATTAATTTCACTTGCTTGTCAACCTTTTGGTCAATAAGGGGACAGAATTCTTCTAAAGTTTCCCCTTTATCCCTGGATTCTGAGTGGACTCTTTGACCCCATTATGTGCTCTCCTCCTGTGTTGAAATTGGTGTGAACCTTTAATCGTCATATGTTTTTCCAACCTCTTCTCTTCCATCCTCTTCTTGTGTATTTCTGACCTCTTTTCATCACAACATCTTAAAACAACTAGCAATTTTTTACAGCTCCCAAAACATAAAGACTGAAACTTGCATTATTTCACAGACTGTATTCCTACCAAACTATACATGTATGTTGTCCTTCCTTCATTCTCTACATTCAAGAGATTATACTTCTGGACACACAGATGTCACAGAATCCTAATAGTTTGACTGGGGGAAGAAATGTATATAAACTATCTGGATAAAGTGGATGGAGGAATATGCTTTGCACATGTTTTTAAAAAACAAATACAGATAAGAAGCTGCCTAAACTGAACCAATGTGCTTATAACAATATGCACATTTAATAAGCCCCAGGAGAGAAACAATAGCATGCGTCTCTGTTTATGGAGAATTGGTTCCATTATATTTGCTCCAAGGAAGTGTCATGTCCTATTTGTTGGGTTAATTTATTACTGGACTTATGATTCTCTTCAATTTCAGGAAGCTTTTCTACACTAAGCCAGGGACTGAAATTATTGTTCTTCACTGTATGGTAAATAAAACTTTCTTATGATAAACTGTATTATGCAAGGATTTGTATAGTGGTTTTTTCTCTCTCAAAACTAGTGTTCTAAGATGCCAAGAATCTTCCCATTATGTTAATGAATGAGACATTTCTGTTGCTTGTAAAATTCAGGCCACTGTAGAATTTATTGTCCCAGAAGGACTAAAAAACAGGCTTATAAAATTATCTCTTTAGCAATAAAGCCAATGAACTGCATTCCTTTGTGTTGCCAAGTAGGATGGCCATTCATGCTTTACTGAAAGAGAGCCAACGTTTCACCAAAGAAAGAGGGCAAAAGTTAGACATATGTATATATTTGTGAAAAATTGGCAGACACTACTGTATATGAATAGAGACAAATTTAGAAATACTCTGGAATACAATGCATTTCACAACAGTGGGAAAAATGGTGACCAGTATACCAGTTCAGTTTATTGTGTTGTGGTAATTGGGCAGTGGCAACTTCAAGGCCTCTGCTCTTACTGTTCTTATCAAGTGGGCCTACTTGGTCTACAGTAGAATATAAATTTATATCCCACCCTTGGGTCTGACAGACTCACAATATTGCTTGCATATTTGCCAAGATCTGAGCTACCAAGGAATCTATATTCTCTCCTCCCCCTCTCTCTTTCTCTCTCTCACACACACAGCTACACACACACACACCATTTGATGATTCATTGATGGGTTATTCAGGTGGGGAGATTACTAGTAAAAAGAGGACTTGGTGCCTTAAATTCAGTTTGCAGTGAAATTACCTAATGCACAAGGTAACCCAAGCACAGAGAGTCTCCAAACTCTAACACCGCCTATGTAGGATTTTTTATTTGAAATTTTTGCACATGACATTCAGAATGCCATATAATAGCTTAGTAGTATGGCTTCTACAGATTTATTGTGCACACCTAACTAATGCATAAATAAGGCAGAATTTCTGTTAATGTAAGTCTGAAAGCAATGAGGCAGACAATCGGTATAACGATGTAATATTTGTGGAAGGAAGGGGATGTGTGTCAATAATGGAAAGTGATATGTTGGAAGCAGAGGCAATGCAGATGGTTCAGACAGTGCACATCTGCTTAATGGACAGAGTTGGGAACTCCCTGTGTCCTGACAAATAAAAAGGCTGGGAAATAATATTCCAAATGCTCATGTCAGCTTCTCTACTATCTTCAATTTTTAATGACTGGACCACATGGGGGCAAACCATATTCTGACTGACCCATTAATAAAAATGTAGCTGACCTAGAAGGCTCATTTGCTCTTCAGCAATAATCATTTAATTGCTCACAAGCAATTTCCTACATTCATCATAGACTATGAAAGAACTAAACATTCATTATACTGAGAATTAAAACCCAGATTATATTTTTAATCAACTTATAATTGAAATACAAATTGAAACAATGAAAACATGTTTGTTTACATCTCCTATCTGTACCAAGGATGGACGCAGCTGTTGGACAGTATAAACTATCACCTGAGTTTTTCTTTAACTGAAATGGCACCTCAGAGTCCACTTTTATCTCATTTTAATTCTGTAAACCTGTTGATTAGGAAATGTCACCTTAACTGCACATGGGTCTTTAGGCCACAACTTGTGTGGCAGACATGTTGTAAATGCCTTGGGAGCACATAAGAACTATCCAGCTTAGTATTGGCGAGGTTCCCTTGCTGTTCAGGACCATTTCAACCATCTATTATATATGACTGGAGTGATGAGAGGGCCTTTATGACAGCCATAAGGTTAAATCATAGTACCTGGTCCCCCTTGTATGATATTATCATTTCTCTTTCTGATATGTTTGATTGAAGGATTTGAAGCACTAAATATACTTCAGTTGCCTTGAATTAGGGGTGTGGGTTGATTATTCTTCAGTAAACCATATGATCTGTACTTCAGTAGCCCCAGCTGGGATGGTCAATAACAAGAGAAAATGGGAACTGTAGCTCAAAATGTCTAGAAGACCAGACATTTTCCCCATGCTTGATTTAAACCTTGGGGAATTCCAGCTAATCAAACTAAACTAGGTTGGTCTGGATGGTCCCTTTCAAGTTTGACAGTATG
>NW_024805451.1:3424-4531 GCF_019175285.1 Sceloporus undulatus
CCCCCGCGGACCTTCTGGCGGCGGCGCCAGACCGCTGCAAAGCGGCGGTCTGTACCCCGCCTATGTGTAGGCAGATTACATCTAAAGAATGAAAACTCGTGTTGGAAAAAAAAAAGCTACAAGCCAGCTAGCTGGACACTTGTAAGCCATGTTTATGCACTTCACCCATGACTGTAATGTGAGTTTATCAGTGATTATTCTTGCTCACTGTTACAAGGTTTTGAAGTTTTATTTAGCCATTTTAGTTTTTACCCAGACTACAGAGATTCCACCTAAACATTAGGAATCACTTCCTGACACTAAGAGCTATTCAACAGTGGAATATACTGCCTCAAAGTATGGTTCAGCCTCCTTCTTTGGAGATTTTTAAACAGAGGCTGGATGGCCATCAGTTGGGAGTGTTGCATGGCAGAAGATTGGACTGGGTGGTCTCTTCCAGCTTTATGATTCTATGATATTTCAAGAAAGGATGGTGATTTTGGGACAAATGATCAAGTAACTGATTTGTTTCCATAAACAAGACTATAAAAGGATTACACTTTATTCTTGGTATACAGTGGCTTAAACATCTAACAGATTTTGGTGGCTGGAAAACAACTTGGACATTTAACAAGTAAGTGGAAGGGATGAAGCAATAGGCCACCATTTTGGATTAAGTGTTTGCAGAGAAACACATCATTATTGTGGAAATAGCATTTTTATAACTTTTTTATAACTAAGGAAACAAATGCATAGGAAAAGTTTCTCAGAAAATACAGGGGTATTTCACGCAGAATGATATGGTTAGATTATTTTAAAAGTGGGTTTTTCTTGATAATATCCTGTCATCAAGAGAACAGCAACTTCTTTTTTTAAAGAAAGTAAGTAATGGTGAAAATATTATATATAATATTTTAAAGGGGAAAATGGAACATGAAGATCTGAAACGAGATGTCAGTGAAAGAGTTGAAAATAAACAAAAAGCTACTTTATGGATTCTGCTATATTCTGAATGCACAAAGCAAAAATTAAAAAAAAATACTATGTGCACTCATGTAGGAAATGGAGATAAATGAAGGGGAAAATTCATCCATCAAAGTAACCTAGAGTCACTGAGTGTTTGGCCAT
>NW_024805452.1:0-4531 GCF_019175285.1 Sceloporus undulatus
CTTAACAGTAAACCCAGCTGGGAGGGCCTTGGCACAGGTCACACTACAGTACTGTCATCTCCCAGCCAGGTCTTTGTAAAGCAAGCCAGGTCGGCTTTTTCATCCTCTAGCAGATCGTATATTATACGAGATTTGTTTTTAACTGACCTGGCATTGCAAAGGAGCAGTGTGAGGGTTTGTGGTATGGTTGGGTCGACCCACAGTTCTTTTGGGCTAACAGGACGAGCGGACGACGAGATAGTTATTAAGCATCGATCTCGTCTTCCCCTATGTTTCATCCTCGTCCTGTTAATGCTATATCTCCCATTGCCCCACATACTACTAATTGGCATAATGCCGCTGCAGTCCATCCCGTTAACATTCTCTTTGTTCATAGTGTCAGCTCCCTTCCCTTCCTGAACTTCTCCCATCGTCATATACAACAACAGAGATAATATCGATATTTGGAGAAACAGACTTAGTAGATGGTGGCTAGTCTGAATTACAATTTTCAATGGAACCATTTCAAGGTATAGGCGATCAGTTTTGCTTATGCTACTTTCTACCAATTAGTTATAGTCTCGTTCATCCAGGTGTCACCCATCCTATATCTGTGCATTTCATTTTTCCACCCTCAGCGCAGTACCTTACATTTCTCTGTGTTGAATTTCATTTTGTTAGCTTTGGAACAGCTTTCTAGTCTATTCAGGTCATTTTGAATTTTGATCCTGTCCTCTGGAGTATTAGATACTCCTCTTAATTTGGTGTCATCTGCAAACTTCATAAGTATGGCCCCAATTCTGTTGTCCAAGTCATTGATAAAGATGTTGAATAGCACTGGGCCCAGGACAGAACCCGACTGGACACCCCACTGGTCACTTCTCTTCAGGATGAAAAGGAGTCATTGTTGAGCACCCTTTGGGTTCAGCCGGTCAATCAATTACAAATCCATGTAACAGCTTCCTTGTCTACCTTGTTTCATGTTTTTGTTTTATATACTGTTTAATTTGGTTAACTGCTATTAGTGAATTGCCAAGAGTGGCCACCAGATGGCGCTCCAGGATAGAAGTTGGTGATAAGCCCAAGGAGGCTGCAATGCCCTGAGTATCCACAAGAGGGAGGCATTGTATTAGGAATGTTCTTGATTGATAAAACTGAAGTCTATGGGGACTAATGTGATTTTCCCATTGGCTCCCCATTCCTGAGGGGCGTGGCCTCCTTCCCTTTACCTGGACCTTCCTCCGCTCCCATTGGCTGCCTATTCCCCCCCCCTCAGTTGCCCTGAAAGCGAAAGGACCACCGGAAGGAAATGGGGGAATTGCAGCAATGCATCATTGGAAATTTGCAACCAGGGGGTTTGCGGTGGTGAAACAGAGCAGAAGCAAAGCTGCATTCCACACCAGACCAATTCGGAGTGGAATCGGAATGATTTCTGTGCATTCACATGTTACTGATTTCACCAAAATGAGGGTCACTTTGGAATCACTGTGGAAGCCCCACGGAAGGAGCCCCCATAGAAAGGAATCGCCTGTGATAACACTCACGTTGTCGCGTGGATTCGCATCGTTGGCCCACAGTGGCTTCGGATCTGAGCTGCAAAGATCTGCAAAAACCTCCGTGTGATAAACACAGTCTTTGAGATTTCACAAGGTTCTGTGGTATTGGGAACAAGAAGCTAATTATCATAATTGTTGTTGATAATAATAACAATAATAATAATATTCCATTCTCCCTCAAAAAGGGACAACTGGAATTACAAGTATAAGACAATAAACTCTTTTCCTGGCGTTTGCACCCATTGCTCTGTCTCCCGGTCTCCTCCGCTGGGAGGAGGGAGAGCGTGGAATTCTGGGAAAGGCTGGCGGTTGGCTTGGAGCCTGAATAGGGTTCTAGAAGGCAGGTGGCTTTGACCGTTGGCTGCTTAGGAAGAATAAGGACTCCTTCTGGGTTTCCTAGGCAGGAAAGGGTAGGTGGGGGCCTTGAGATGACGATGGGGACCCCCAAATTTGGTTCTGTGAGAAAGATGGCTGAGGGGAAGAGCCTCCATTTTGGAGCCAAGGATGGGGGTCTGGGGGGTCTTCTGTATGGAGGCAGCTTTGGGGGCTGGAAGCAAGGAAGCCCCCCCTCCTCCTGCCCTCTTCTCCGGCTGCCAGACCTCCTCTCCTCTCTTGGGAGTCTCTGTGGGGCCATGAGATTTTGGAGAGGGATCCAAGAGAATCAAAGGGAGGCTGGGACCAAACAACCTCAGAATATGATCAAGACTGCAAGGTTCTTTCTGAGGAAGGAGAGGCAAACTAGGAGAGGCTGCAGCTGTTTGCTTTTGCCTGAGCCTCTGGGAAGGGCCCCTCTTCTCCTTTCTCCTTGGATGTCTTCATGGAGGGCAGACTCCTTTTGCCCTTTGGACTCAGTTTGCAGCAATGGCAGTGAGCTCAAGAGAAGGGGAGAAATGGCAGGAGGAGTAGGAAACTGTGGCATTTGAAGAGCAGCTGAAAAGGTGGGAGGGCAGAGGAAGAACCAGAGGAGGGTCCCTGCCAAACTGGGAGAGTTGGAGGGCATTCAGAAGGAGCTGGGCCTGGAAATAGAGGAGGAGAAGGGGACTTTAAAATGACCTCCATGGATGAGGAAGCTAGGCCAAATCCATGACATACAATGGCCCAGTGAAACTATGTCCATATTGTAGAAGCCAGTGTGGTCTAGTGGTTTGAGCATAGTGGAACTACAACTCTGGAGATCAGGGTTTGAATCCCAGCTCCAACATAGAAACTCACTGGGTGACTGGACAAGTCACAATCTCTCAGCCTTAGGGGAAGGCAATAGGAAACATTAAATATAGACATTTAAATATTGCAATTGTTATGGTTGTTGTTATTGCTGTCTATCTATACATTATGATTTTTTTGTAATTATTGGGTGGGGAATAAAAAATAGACCCATTAAAATCAGTCAAACACATGGGTCCTACCCAGCCCTCCTCCTATTGACATCTTTGGGAGTGATGAAGGCTGGGGCCAACCTTAGGACTCCAATCCTAGCCCCATTTTCTGGAAATTAAGGGGATGTACAGGCTGCCCCTTTTAGCACCAGATCAGGCCACGGCAAACACACTGCTTTTTGCAGCTCCTTTTTGCACTATGATAAGGTTACGCCGTGGCCATGATCTGCTCTTTCCGTGGTGCAAAAAGGAGCTCTGCGCCAGAGAAAAAGTGCCATATCCGCCAATGGTGTGGCTTTTCTGCACTCCTTTGGCACTGCGTCATCTGGATGTAGCGTCAGAGGAACGCCATGTCGTCACCTGTGATGTGGTGCAGTGTGCAGCGTCACATCGGCATGCGGGAAGAGTCGGAGTGCGCTGTGCAGACACCATCTTTGCCCTCATGCCGGCTAACTATGCTGGTCTCTACGCCCCAAAAGGCCCAGTGAACAATCTTAGTCTTTCAGCATTCACAAGATTCTCTCTCTGAGGGTTTGGAAGCAAGACTAATAATAGTAATAATAATAATAATATCATCACTAATTTATATCCTGGTTTCCAATGGATTTATTTTGAATTTTAGGGAAGGTTCAGGTTTGTTTTGTGTTAGCGCTGTTGAATTGTATTTTCGATGGTCCATAAATGTGTGTGCATAAAAAAAACTTTGTATTTTCTGCAGGTGTGGAAAGAACCAAGATGCTTCCAAAGGAAGGGAGAGAAGAGAAAGGACCCTCAATTCCTCCTTTTTGGAAGAAACTGGAGGAAAGAAGACCTCTGGACAGGTTAGTGTCCAGATCTCCTTTTTTATGGTGGAGCCATTGGGAATTTGACTGACTAGGATGCAGTGGAGGTGTTATTTACAATCCTCTGTCTTTCAGCAAAGGCTATTTTCTATTGCAGATTACCTTTTGAGATGTGGCAGTGTTCTTCACAGAGGAGGAAGGGCCACTCTTGAGTCCAAAGCAGAAATTTCTGTACAAAGAGGTGATGATGGAAACCTATGAGAATGTGTCCTCTGTGGGTAAGGACCCATTGCCTTCCTAGAGAATGGGGGCAAGTGCTCTAGAAAGCTACATTGCATGCAACACTGGCTCCAATTTAATTTTTATAGCAACATCCTGTGAAATCATGGAATTTGTAGTTTGTAATTTCTAGAACTGCCCACATTACACCGGTTCTTAAATCCCTCCACTGTCTGACCATTAGTGTCCGGGCAAGATACAAGGTGTTGGTTGTAACCCTTAAAGCCCTACATGGCTTGGGTCCAGACTACTTGCAGGAGTGCCTTCTTCCATACAATCCTCCCTGCACTGGAAAAAGTCTCCTAAAGCCTAAGAAGACTAGATTGGCTTCAACAACCCAGAGGACCTTTTCTTCTGCCACTCCTAGGCTTTGGGATGACCTGCTGGAAGAGATCCATCACCTTAGAAGCCTTTTAAAAGGCTGTTAAGACAGATCTCTTTTGGCAGGCCTTTCCAGATTAGGGTTTTTCACTGTCACCGACACAGTTAGTGATACTGATACCCCGGCTACATTGCATAGATAGAAGTTTTCCCCTCAGCCTGTCCACCCTTCTTCACA
>NW_024805453.1:0-4531 GCF_019175285.1 Sceloporus undulatus
CTTTGGCAAACCGGGCCCGTACCCAGAGAAAAGGAGAAGTCCGACTTTGAGCCTCTAGAGAAACATTCAGGAGGCCGGGCTCGGTCTCGGGGCCAAGATTGTGAGGACGACGCCTAGTCCAGAAGCTGAGCTTCGGAGTCTCTGGGACTTATAGTTTTCACTAAGGGGAATAGCTCTATTTGTTGGAGAACTGTTGGGACTTTTGTTGGTTTGAAGTTATTAAAGTTTGTTGCACTCGCCATGTGCTTGGAAGTTTGTTTATGTTTCACCCATTCTTGGGAGGAGGAGCTGAGTTAGAGTGTCCATCATGCAGCCAGCCATGCCAGCCCCGCCCACACTGGTGGAGAATGCGGGCACCGCCCCTAGGGCGGGGACTAGGCCCACCCAAGAACAGTTGTTCTGCTGGTTTGCCGAGCAACAGCAACTCCTCTTGCAACAGATGGCGGCGCAACACTCGCAAACGCTGGAGCAAGTTTGTAGCGCCCAGCAAGTGGCACAGGAGAGATTGGTGGCAAAGTTAACGGATCTATGGAGGGCCGGGGCCAATCAAGGGGCTGAAGGCCAGGAGAGAGGGTTAACTTGGACCGTAGGGTTGAACCCTCTTAAGTTAATGAAGATGGGGCCGCAGGATGATGTGGAGGCTTTCTTGAATACATTTGAGAGAGTGGCGCTGGCTGCTCAGTGGCCCCGGGAGCAGTGGGCTTTGATCCTGACTCCATGTCTGACGGGTCCGGCTCAAGAAGCGGTTGATACCATGGCGGTGGAGGATGCCAGGGTGTATCAGAAGGTCAAGGAGACTATCCTCCAGACATTAAACATATCTGAAGAGACATACCGGATGCGATTGAGGGACCTCCGCTGGAAACCGGGACTGCATCCCCGGACTCTTGGGCAAAAGATTCGTGCCAGCGGAATGCGTTGGCTGAAACCCGCAGAGAGGACAGCTTTGGAGGTGGCAGAGGTGGTTTTGGTAGAACAGTTTGTAGGAGCTCTACCCCCTCAGGCCCGTAACTGGGTGAAGTGCCATAGGCCTAAAGATTTGGAAACGGCAGTGACCCTGATGGAGGCGTTTACGTCGGCTGAGGAAAGTGAGGGGCCGCGTATTCGCCGGGGAATAGAAGACGTGCCGTTAAGAGGAGGAAAAGGAGGCCCGGGGTTGGGACAAGGAGTGCCGAAACCGACAGGGATGCCTGTACGGCCGAGGGAAGAATCAGGTCCAGCGAAGGTCGAGGAGACAGCCAAGGGTCCTAAGGAAATGTCGCGACGATCGGTGGTGTGCTATACATGTGGGCAGGAAGGTCACGTAAGACGGGACTGCCCTGTAATGGAGTGTTCATGGGCTGATACATGGGAAGCTACCCAAGTAAGTAAAAGGATGTCGAGGGCGCGGATAGTGAAGATAAGGGTGAATGGGCAGGAAAGGGAGGCTTTGGTGGATTCAGGCTGCAGTCAGACCTTGGTAAGAGAGGTCCCTGGGGGAGAAGGGGCCCAGTGGGTGAATGTAAGATGTGTACATGGGGATTTAAAACCCTATAAAGCCGTGTGGGCTCTGGTAGAAGTGGAGGGACAAAAACGGAAGTTAAGAGTGGGGGTGGTGCCATCCCTTAGAAGAGACGCCTTGTTGGGGAGAGACTGGCCTGGGTGGAGACAGTTGCTAAGGGAGGAAGAAGTGTTGGAAGGGGAGTCCCAGAGAGCTGTCTCCCTGGATATTGCGGGAGTAAGGAGGGCCCAGTTGGTAGCATGGCAACAGGACGACCCTTCCCTGAGGGAAGCGTTACGAAGATCCCAAGAACCCGCCGGAGGAGACGGGCCCCGATTTGAGTTAAGAGAGGACTTGGTATACCGGGTCCCTCCCCGGAGAGGGGAAGAAGAACCAGAGCCACAATTGTTAATTCCCCAGGCATTAAGGGCTGAAGTAATGAGGCTAGCCCATGAGATACCTATGGCAGGACATTTAGGGGTAGAAAAGACAACTCAAAGAGTGACTCAGAGATTCTTTTGGCCGGGAGTGTTTGCTGAAGTGAAAGCTTTCTGTAATTCGTGTCCTCAGTGTCAGGTATTTCAGGGAAAAGGGGCTCCGGGCGGCCCGTTGATGCCTTTGCCTATCATTGAGGAACCTTTTTCTCGTATTGCTATGGACTTGGTGGGACCCCTGGAACCTGCGGCAAGAGGTTTCCGCTATATTTTAGTGGTGGTGGATTGTGCTACCAGGTATCCGGAAGCTGTTCCCCTACGGTCAATGCAGGCGCCCCGCATTGCTCAAGAATTATTGAAAATATTTTCTAGAGTAGGTTTCCCAAGGGAAATTCTAACAGATCAAGGCACTAGCTTCATGAGCCAGGTCCTTAAGAAAATGTGGGAGATGTTAGGGGTAAAACCTTTTAAGACATCAATTTACCACCCTCAGGCCAATGGGATGGTGGAGAGATTTAATAGGACCTTGAAAGGAATGTTAAAAAAAATTGTAGACAAGCACACCAAGGATTGGCCTCAGTTAATAGAGCCGTTGTTATTTGCATTCAGGGAAGTGCCCCAGTCCTCTCTAGGGTTTTCCCCTTTTGAGCTAGTTTATGGGCGAAAACCCAGAGGGATTCTAGATATTGTGAAGGAAGGATGGGAGGAGGAAAAGTCTAATTCACAGTCAGAACTGCAGTTTGTTTTACAGATGAGGAAACACTTGGGAGAGATAGGACAGGCAGCCCGAGAAAACATGGCCAAGGCTCAGGAGGAACAGAAACGCTTGTATGATGCAAAAGTAAAAGAAAGGGAGTTAACTGTGGGACAGCAAGTGCTGGTCTTGTTACCTGCACAAAAAGCTAAACTTTTTGCTAAATGGCAGGGTCTCTTTGTGGTGGTGAGAAGGGTAGGCCCAGTAGATTATGAAATCAGTATGGATGGAGATCTTCCTAAGAAAAGAATCTTTCATATTAATCTTCTGAAGGCTTGGAGGGTCCGAAGGCCCTTTTCGGAGAACAGGAGGACGAGTCGGAGGAAGAGGAGTGGATGATAGGGCCACAAGTGGAAGATTGCCAAGAGACAGGCGAGGTTCCTGTTCTCTCTGTTTTAAGGGAGGATCAACAAGAACAGGTGAGACATTTACAAAAGGAATTTGAGGATGTGTTTCAAGGGCAGCCTGGCTGTACTGATCTATGGCAACATGCTATCCACACAGAAAAGGGAAAGGTGGTAAGAATGCCCTTGCGGCCATGGCCTTGGAGAGTTCAAGAGCTTATCAATAAGGAAGTATTGGCTATGCTAAAAATGGGAATAATTGAGCCTTCCACAAGTCCGTGGAGGAGCTTACCGGTGATGGTCCCAAAACCAGATGGGACCGTGAGATTCTGTATAGATTTTAGGCAATTAAATGCCATCTCTAAGTTTGACGCCTACCCCATGCCGGGGGCGATAAATCTATTGGAGAGATTGGGTCAAGCTCAGTTCCTATCTTCCCTAGACTTAACCAAGGGATATTGGCAGATAAAACTGCGTCCCCAGGATAAAGAGAAAACAGCCTTTGCCACCCCCCAGGGTTTATATCAATTCGTTAGAATGCCATTTGGTTTACATGGGGCGGCTGCTACTTTCCAGAGGCTAATGGATGTTGTTTTGAAAGACTTGGCCTTCTGTGCGGCAGCTTATATTGATGACATCATAATATTTAGTGATTCATGGGAAGACCATGTGAAGCACTTGGTTTTAGCGCTACAAGCATTAAGGAAGGCAGGTCTTACAGTTAACCCAAAAAAAATGTGCCATTGCTTGTAAGGAAGTAAAATACCTAGGGCACCTGGTGGGGCAAGGGATCATAAAGCCGCTAGCGGATAAAATAGTTAAAGTACAAGATTGGGGAGTTCCTCAGACTAAGAAACAAGTACGGCAGTTTCTAGGACTAGCAGGGTATTATAGGAGGTTTATACCTCACTTTGCTCATATAGCAGGACCTTTGACCGACTTAACCAAAAAGGGACAGCCACGGAGGGTTAGGTGGGATAGAAAAGAGCAACAAGCTTTTGAGAACTTAAAGGCCCATCTGTGTGGCTTTCCAGTTCTGAGAGCTCCAGACTTTGCCAAACCTTTTGTCTTGCAAACTGATGCCTCTGATAGAGGGATGGGGGCGGTGTTGTCGCAAGTATGGGAGGATGGAGAACATCCAGTATTGTATCTGAGCAAAAAGTTGAAACCAGCGGAGCAAAAATATGCAGCTATAGAGAGGGAAGCCTTGGCTATAAAATGGGCCGTCACTCAACTCAAGTATTACCTCTGGGGGGCACCTTTCCAATTGGTTACTGACCATGCTCCCTTGGTCTGGTTAGCCTCTATGAAGGATAGCAATCCGCGTATTACACGTTGGTATATGGCTTTGCAACCGTATGCTTTCACAGTTTCTCATCAACAAGGACTTTTGCATGCTAATGCCGATTTTTCCCCCCGACAGGCCACCTGGACCCCATCGCGCCCGTCATCCCTCTTGGGGGTGGGGGTTGTGTAGCGAGGTGGCTCCCTTAAGAGAGAGGGCTGAAGGGGCTAATGT
>NW_024805454.1:0-4531 GCF_019175285.1 Sceloporus undulatus
CCCCCTGGACTCCTGATAGTCATTGTGACTCTCCTTCTCTCTCTGCTGGGCTGTTTTACGCTCTTCTCTCCCTCAGAGTCCACAGCAGTAGCAGTTGCAATGGAGGAAGGCTGTCTCACCAGCTCCTGGGACTGGCAACAATGGCCCTTCTCTCCCTCAGAGCCCACATCAGTGGCAGTAGCAATGGAGGGAGGGTGTCCTCCAGTCAATGGATGGCTAGCCCACCATTATGGTGGAACCTCTGTAGTTAGTTTTTTAATCATAGAATCATAGAGTTAAAGAGACCACAAGGGACATCCATCCCACCCCCTTGCCATGCAGAAATACACAATAAAAGCACTCCTAACAGATCCAGACTCTGTTTAAAAACCTTCAAAGACTCCACCACACTTCACAAAAGCATGTTGCTCTATTGAACAGCTCTTACCATCAGAAAATTCCTCCTAATGTTGAGATGGAAGTTGATTGAAGATTGAAAACATTGCTCTGAGTCCTATTCTCTGGACCAGAAGAAAACAAGCTTGCTCCATCCTCAATATATCCCTTCAAATAGTTAAACAGGGCTATCATATCACCTCATAACCTTCTCTTTTCCAGGCTAAGCATACCCGGATCCCTAAGTCATATCTCATAGGGCATGGTTTCCAGACCCTTTGCCATTTTGGTTGCCCTCCTTTGGACACGCTCCAGCTTTTCAACATTGTTTTTGAATTGTGGTGCCCAGAACTGGGCACAGTATTCCAGGTGGGGGCTGACCAAAGCAGAATAGAGTGGCACTATTACTTCCCTTGCTCTAGACACTATACTTCTATTGATGCAGCCTATGATCCCACTGGCTTTTTTAGCTGTTGCAGCACTTTTCATGTGTATCTGAAATATAGTATACATAGGGATTAACAATAGCGACAACAATTTATTGAGGAGGAGGAGGAGGAGGGAGATGATGATGATGATGATGATGATGATGATGATGATGACGACATATTGTATAACTGGCAAAAATCTTGGGAAATGTATTCATAGAATATTTGGTCTGATTTACTTCATCAGAAATAAATGGAATTATTGTTCCTCGTTAACCATACTTTTCCAATTGTAGATGGATATTTTGTAAATTGATCAGCTGACATGTGGTTAAATATTAGGCCCACAATGATTTTTTACAAACAAACAAACAAACAAATATATGTATCAAAGCAACAGCTCAAGTACAACAATTGTATTTCCTTATTACTTGCACAAATATTCAGAGCATATTCCAGCATACTTATTTTTCATAATCTGAATGGTTGTCATGGAAGCTCACTGTTTAAAAAATGAAGGTAGACATCATTGTCAATCATAACAAAGAAGCCCATGTCTATAAATGAGTGCTCAGCAGTGAAATCTTTTACTAAATTGTGATCAAATTATGAAATCCAGCCTAGAATATTTTGCCCACCTTTTGGTGTTCTTATACACAGCCTCCAAAATATTGCTTGTGTTCAACTGATGTAGAGATTATAATGAATTCTCTTTGTCCTAGACTGTGTGATGCTTTCTATTTGTCCCATTTTCTCACTGGTTTTTAGAAGAAGGTGACTTGAAGGCAGTTGCATCCCCCATCCATCGTGTCACCTGGTGCAGGGAGGGCTGCTGGAGGGGCTACAGCAGTCAAAAGGGCATGCTCGGCCTTTTGCTTTGCAGCAGCAACAGAGGTCTTCTTATGAGGAGGCCTCCACCACTGTGGCAAAGCTGGGAGAGGGGCACTCAGCTCTCTCCTTCATGGTGGCAGTGGTCTCCTTATAAGGAGGCCCATGCCACCATGGCAAAGCCAGGAGGGGTGCACCAGGAGAAGGGCCTGACTGGTGTCACCCCTCAGTAACACCTCTGCTTGAAGGTACATTGACACACATACGTATACATATTGAACACCTACAATATTCATTTGGTGATAATTCCATATGCTTTGAGTGAAATAAATTCACCAAAGTTACATGAATTGTTGCTGTACCTAGTTGCTGCATCTGGGAATTATGCCTCCTACCATGTATTGTTAGGTATTTCTGCACTGTAGATATTATACAGTTTGACTTTGAGTGCTGTAGTTCTATTATAGGGAATCCTGTTTTTTTCCTCTCCATTTTACAAACTCTTTAGCCTTCTCTGAGAAAGAGTGCTGGTACCTCAAAAAACTACAAAATCCAGGATTCTGTAGGATGGGGCTATGGTAATTAAAGTCGTATCGGTGTATTATTTTTACAGTGTAGATGCATCTATCATTGAACAGCAATGCCTAGTAGTCCTAGCCAGGATAGTCAATAGTGAGGGAGTAGTAATTCAACAACATCTAAAGTGGCAAAAATGTATATCTATGAAAATAAAATGTTAGGATTCTTATTATAGATGTCAAATCTATCAAACAAAATTACCAAGTACACAAAGTGTATTAGGGATTTCAAATTAACGATGATTATTCATCCACTTTTGGGGGAGCATAAAGGAGAAAAGAGAAAGAGAAAAAAAGAAAGCTCTTTACCAGTAGCTAAATACCTTTTTAGTTAAACAGACATTTAGAGATCAACTGGTCTTTTTTAATGGTGTTGAAGTCTTTTGAAAAGACTTCAACAAAAATCTTTTTTACTTATGTGTGTGTGCACGCTACATTTTTATTTTTATTATTTTGTGTTTTGAACTATTTATACTGCTGTAAGTTATGGGATTTTAGCATGCAAACTAATTTAATTTTGACAATGTTTATATCATCAGGTTTTTAGCTGCATCTGATTTTATCTGTGTTGTCAGGTGCCATGGGGTCCTTTCTGAAAGAAAAGCAGAGGAATGAATGAATGAATACAGGAATTCCAATCAGTCAGGTGGATGCTTATACTAACTCTTCAGCTAGCAAAGATGCTTTTCTTTAGAGAAGCTTTGAGTAACAGACCTCCCTTGCTGGAGAAGGAAGTTCCAATTGGGTGAATAACTGAGTTATTATTTAAATGGCCAGAATTTATGTACTTACAGAAGAGCTAAAGAACTATCAGTTATTTGCTTAACATAACCATGGTAATTGTAGATACAGAGATTTGTAGAGATTGCCATCCCAAGCCTCTCAGTCTTCACTGACCAGACAGCAGCTGCTGAGATTGAACAGAAATGGTGTTCCCACTGCCTCTTATGAGCATGGTGAAAGGCAGAAATATAGTCCCGAGCACAGTTCCCACTACCAGACATCAGAGGCTGGGTGGGAAAATCATAGAATTGGAACAGACTACAAGGGCCATCCAGTCCAACCCTCTCTCATGCAGGAATACACAATGAAAGCATTCCAGGCAAATAGCCATCCAGCCTCTGCTTAGAAACCTTCATAGAAGGCGACTCCACCACACTCTGCTTTCACCATCAGGAGGTTCTTCCTAGATGTTGAGGTGGAATCTCTTTTCTTGTAAAGTCATCTGCTTCTGCTTCACAGGGAAAGAAATCCTTGAATGCAGCAGCAGCTGCCTAGTAATTAGGAGCTGGGGGACTTTTATGGCCCCTGTGTATTCCCTAAAGCAGTGAATACATCAGGATTATGAATCAGTCACAAATGCATAACTCTAGGTTACACATTCATAACTGCCCTAGTGAATTCTCACTGACATGTTTTAAAATGATGTGAATTTATTCAGTATATTTGTTTGCAGTATTTTATGGTAAGCTGCTTTGAATCCCTTTTGTGGGAAAATGGTTGGACAGCAATAGGAAGGAAGGAAGGAAGGAAGGAAGGAAGGACATATTAAAGATGGTGTCCTTCAAATGTACAGCTTCGTTGTTGTTTTGGCTCTGCTCTAAGCTGCTTTGAGTACCAGAGTGAGTCCAGAAAAATGCTAAGCAGTTTGCCTGCTTTTTCAACACCTTTAGAATGGAACAGCTATTTGTTTTGTTTTGCTTTGTTTTTAAAACTCACCAGATTAAGGCTAGAGTAAAAGTGATCTTATATTGGTTCATGCTTCCCCAGGCAAGAAGCATCAGATGAAAGCATAAGGAAGGATGACAAACAAGGATAAATGCCGAGTAATTGATGTACTTTACTGTCACAAAGTGGGCTTACTTACAATTAAAACACAGCATCTGAGATCAACAAAGATTTTCTTCTACAGTAGTCTTATATGGCTTCATAAAGCATCTGAATTGCTCAAGGAATTCTCCTGTTAGTTGTTCCACACCAGGTAGTTGTTTACACCAGTAGCTGGCAGGATGTGTTTAACAGTGGTGAACCCCTTATCATCAATACGCTGTTTTTTTCTATGTGGTACAGGTTGAGTTTACCATATCCAGAACTACTCAATATGAAATGTTCCGAAAACCAAAACTTTTTAAGTTTTGAAAAAAGATATTTTGGGGGGGGGGGAGGCTTTCTGGTGGTTCAATAAGCTTTGTTTCATGCACAAAATGATTTTAAAAAATGTATATATGAAATATAAATAGATGTTGTGGTCAGACTTGGGTCCCATTTCCAAGATATCTTATATCTTATAATGTATGTATATGCAAATATAAGTATTCCCAA
>NW_024805455.1:0-4530 GCF_019175285.1 Sceloporus undulatus
TGTTAGCATTTTGCCATATTTACGGTTTTGATATGTGTGGATTTGATTACTCACAGATTGGATTGATATGTTGTCTGTAGGAATCTCTAGTTCCTCCAGTGCAACTCTGTGGTCAACTTTAACTAAAAGCTGCACTGAAAGACCTAGAGATTCCTAGGGAGGACACTCTACTAGGCCTTCGTAGCTCCTCCGGCACGGTTCTATGGTCAGTATCTCTTGGACGTTGGCCACAGAGTTGCCTTGGGGAACCTAGAGATTCCTAGAGAGAATACTCTACTAGGCCTTTGTAGCTCCTGCAGCGCAGTTCTATGGTCAGTGTCTGTCAGACATTGACCACAGAGTTGCCTTGGATGACCTAGAGATTCCTAGAGAGAACACTCTACTAGGCCTTTGTAGCTCCTCCTGCATGGTTTTGTGGCCAGTGTCTGTTGGACGTTGGCCACAGAGTTGCCTTGAAGAAGCTAGAGATTCCTAGAGAGGTGTCCTCTGAGTTAAAAACGTGATGTTTTTGTTATTTGTGGTTTTTCCACATTCATGGGGTCTTGTGCCCCTAACCCTTGTGAATATGGAGGGACAAGCATACTTACATCTGAGTATGTCACCAGCAGGATTGCAGTCATCAAGATGAACAATAGTGTCCCTCTCTGTCTCTCATTTGCTCTCTTTCTCTCTAATCCCTGGTGTGGGAAAATTCAGTATATCATCCCTTCTCGCCTCTGGCTCTCCCCTGTGGCTTCAGCAACTACATTTTGTGAGCAAAGGCTTTCTGAATATGAAGCACCAGAGCCTGACGGAGAACCCAACGATCCCTGGAACAAGCCTGGCTGCTTCTGCACCCGGGTTATTCATGAGCCCCCTCTGTTTTGCAGATGTATTTATGAGATGCAACATCTGCATGCCGAACACAACGCACACAGCTTTTCAAAGGAAGGCGAAGGGAGGCTTGTCAGTTCCAGCGAGCTCAGCACTCCAAAAAGGCAATTTTTACAATTGCTTGGAATTGCTCGGGCCCAGTGTGCCGCTTCTCCACACTTTCCTTTTGCTTAATGGATCTTGGGGCCCCCCTTCACCTTCCCATCTTGTGGGCAATTCCTTCAAGGAAAAACTGCTTCAAGGCAGAGGTATTTGAACTGTGCGTTCCCCAAATCCCACTTGATATTGCAGCTTCCTCCTGTCTCCACTGACAGGGGTAGCTCTGCTAATAAACAATTTCACCTTACAAAGGGAAAAAATTCATAGACGGAGCATTTGCAGCACCAAAGATGGGCTAGGAATCCTAGAATCCTAGAGTTGGAAGGGACCCCAAAAAGGGCCATCCAGCCCAGGCCCATTCTTCTGCCATGCAGGAACTCTCGGTCAAAGCATCCCCAGTGGCAGATGGCCATCCACCCTCTGATTAAAGGCTTCCTTCAGCTATTTAAGCAGGGCTATCATATCACTCCTTAACCGTCTCTTCTCCAGGCTAAACATACCCAGCTCCCTAAGTCTCTCCTCATAGGGCTTCATGGTTTCCAGACCCTTCACCATTTTGGTGACCCTCCTTTGGACATATGGCTCCAGTTTCTCAACATCCTTTTTGAATTGTTTTGCCCAGAACTGGACCCAGGATTATTCCAGGTGAGGCCTGACCAAAGCAGAAGAGAGTGGCACTATTACTTCCCTTGATCAAGACACTATACCTCTATTAATGCAACTTAAAATTGCATTGGCCTTTTTAGCTGCTGCATCACACTGTTGACTCATGTTCAACTCCTAGATCCCTTTCACACGTAGAAAGTTTCTCGTTCAGTAAGCGAAGTACCTTACATTTCTCTGTGTTGACTTTGATTTGTTAGCTTTGGCCCAGCTTTCTAATTTATTAAAGTCACTTTGAATTTTGATCCTCTCCTAATTTGGTTTGATCTGCAAATTTGATAAGCATGCCCCCTATTATGTTGCCATAAACTGGAATTGCAGTGTTATCATGGTGTATTGTAAAAGGGCCTGAGAAAGGAGCAGCCATGGAGCTCCAGCCCAATAAAGGTTGTTAGCTCAGCCCCACATGCAAGAGCCAGCCTTTGGGGGCCCTAAAGTCCAAACCAGCCTCTTTGGTATGCCTCCTTTCCCATCCCAAGGTTGGATTCCAAGGGGCGAATCAAGTCTTGCTTTTGCTTCCCAAGAGCATCATGAGCCATTTCTTCTCCTTCGGCCATAAGCTCATATTGCAATAGCCCTGCTGAACTCCCCAATGAGCTGAGGCTTCAAAAACGCTCAGGGAAAGTCCAAGCGTCTGGAGTCCTTTTCCCCCAAACCATCCCATCATAGTTATGATTTTCAGGTTAACTATGTTATTCCTCCATTATTACTACATGAGCTGACCTAGCGTTGTCTTCAAGACCATCAAAAGAATGCACTAAAGCTTTCAGGAGAAGGAAAAGTTCAGCCTTTGCTCCCATAATCTCTCCCTGAAGCCTTTTAAGCCTGCCCTGGTCCTCCGTCTCCCTCCCCGGCTCCATCCCTTCCTAGAGAGGTGGAGGTCTTCAAGGAAGAGTCCTTGGGGCTCAAGCCAAGCTCTCCTCTGCTTCCCAAGGCCTCCTCCTTCTCCATGCGCTGCTGGCCTTTGGAAGGGAGGCTTAGCCTTTTCTTGGGAAGGGGACCTTTGGAGGGACAGGGGTTCCCAAATCCTCCCAGTCTGGCTCTCACCTGACATCTGTCCACTATCTGCAATGAACTGGGCCAAGCGTTAGGCCAGGACTGGGACCCTGTGGCCCTCGCTCTCTCTCCCCAGTCAGAAAAAGATGGGTTCTCCGTAACTGATCGCGTGTTTCATATTATTAATATTATATCATTATTCTATGGTTTTATTTTGTTATATCCCGCCTTTCTCCCAACATAGAGACTCAAAGCGGCTAACAGCAAATTTAAAAACAATACAAAATTAAAATGTATATTATTATTATTATTATTATTATTATTATTATTATTATTATTATTATGTTTCCTTAAATCCTGCCTTTCTCCCAATTCAGAGACTCAACATGTATAAATATAAAATGTAAAAAACAATTAAACTATTCTACAAGTTATAATAGTTATGAATTAAAATGCAACATGTTAAAAATACAAACCTTAACATTTAAGACCTTGCCCTTATCAGCTTGGAAAGGCCTGACAGTATAAGAATGTCTTTATCTTACACTGAAAAGATAGCAGGGATGGAGCCTTCTTTGCCTTTCTAGGGAGAGAGTTGCAAAGCCCCTGAGAAGACCCTATTATTATTATTACAGTATTATTATTATTATTATTATTATTATTATTATTATTATTATTATTATCATCATCATTATTATTATTATTAAACTTTATTTATGAAGCACTCTCTCCTTCTTCCCACCAAAGGAGCCTGAGAGGGTTCTAGGACACAGAGAAGGGACTCTCTGGAGGATCTCAACACCGTATTGGGCTACTAATGGGAGATACGGTCCTTCAAATAACCTGGACTCAAGCCGTATTGGGATTTATACCTCAAAACTAGTAGTTTGAATTATGTCCTGAAATAGACTGGTAAAAGGAGCTTTTGCAAAAGGGAGGTGTATGCTCCCTATATCCAGCTACATATAACAGCCTGGCTGCAGGTCTTTGAGCCAAATGAAGTTTCTGAGCCCCTTTCAAAGGCAGCCGCATGTAGAGCGCATTACAGGAATCCAAACAGGATGTAACCAAGGCATGTACCACCGGGGCCAGATATGACTTCTCCAGGAATGGGCCCATTTGGTGCACTAGCTTTAACTGTGCAAAAGCACTCTTGGGGGGGGGGGGTCTCACTGGGTTATACACCGGTTTACACATCAAATCCAAGGTGTAGTGTTCCTACTGAAACCCGAATTAACTCTAGAACAGTTCTAGATTAACCCGATATCATTTTCACTACGATTCGAATCTGATTCGGTTTATTATATTTAATCCGGGTTAGAGGCTTATAAACCTGCGTAAAAAAATAGAAGGGTCAACCCGAGTATTTTTCCTTGATTCGGGATAGGATTCGGAATATTTAAATAGGAACGATTCAGCCTCTGAATTGGGTTAACTGGATGGGAGGAGCGGAGCGCGATGGGCTGGCTTGGGGGAGTAGCCCTTTCTTTGTCCCCATCCGGTGTCACCGTCGCCATCTTTGCCTCCCTTGTCCCTTTGTCCGCCGAGGTCTTGTGATAAGAGAGCAGGAGCAACAGGAGCACCTCCTATTTGCTCCTGCAGGACATATCCCTGCTTCATAGCTCTCCAGACAGCCCTGGGAGCAATCTTCCCCAAAGATTCTCTCCCCATGGGACAGGCAAAGTGAATTTGGGGCTACCGAGGCTCTTTCCAGAGGAACTATGGGATGGGTTTTGCAGGACATATCCCCTCTTCATGGCTTAAAAGACAGCCCTGGGAGCAATCTTCCCCAAAGATTCTCTCCCCAATGAAGCCCTCTGCCTTCTCCTCCTTGATCTGATTTTGCGAAAACACAGGCACAGACACTATATAGATAGATAGGTGTGTGTGTGTGTGTGT
>NW_024805456.1:0-4529 GCF_019175285.1 Sceloporus undulatus
CCTCCAGCCCGCCCTCTGCACTGCTTTGCTGGAGGCCATGAGGAAGGAATCCTCAACTGCAATGAAAAAGAAACCATGGGGTTCCTGAACAACCGCTTGAGCAACTACCTGGATAGAGTGCGCTGCCTGGAACAGGAGAATGCTGAGCTGGATGCCAAGATCCGAGAATGGTATGAGTGTGAGAATTCTTACGTATGCACTGACTTCAAGCCATTCTACTGCACCATCGATGAGCTCCAGCAGCAGGTAATTAATGAGTTGTGATCTAGACAAAGCTGATAGAGAGACACTCTGCTCCATCTCTCATTAAGATAAACAATTTCTCCTAACGATGAAAAATGGGGGATTTAGCACAAGCAAGAGGATGTATACCATATTTAAACTGTGGCCAGGATGTGGTGATGACCACCAAGTTGGATGGTTTTAAATGGGGATTAGAAAAAAAAATCAAGGAGGATAAGACTATAAGTCATTTCACCTATATGTCATCTCCTGTTTAAGAGGAATGCTTCTTGTGAACACTAGTTGCAAGGGACGATGGGTGGAATAGTGCTACTGAATCCACACCCTGTCTGTGACCTTCCCTCAGATATCTTGGACGTTGTGGGAAGAAGATGCTAGACTAGAGTGGTCATCAGTCAGATCCAACATAACTGGATGTTCTCATGTGATCTTCCATAATCTGCATATCCAACAAAAACATGGAAAAATTATGAGGTTTTTTGTTATTTGTCCAGATGAGGAAGGAAAAGAGGGGAGTTTTGGGAAATACAAGAAAAAATGAAGAATATTTATTCAGATTGTTATTGAACTGAGTCTTCCAAGGCATAGCCTTGGGTTCATATCATATATACTAATATAATAATTAGTATGGTGCTTAGACAAAAAATTATTCAAGGTCATTTTGCTTAAAGAGTTTTTACATAAAGATTCATAAAAAAATGGTGTAATATTAAATCCCTAGGAAAAAACAAAACAATCATTCTGTAAAGTAAGGTTCCAGATGTCTGTTCCAAAGAATACTTTGAATGCACTGCTATGTGCATTTGTAACATAAGGTTCTAAATGCCTAAAAGGGGATAGTATATCACTCAGCATTTTAAACCAGCTCTAGCCTCTTGGGCTGGAGCTGGGATGCAGGATGGATGCAGGGATTATTGTACACTAAATCACTGACAAATTGCCCGCCACCATCAGCCCAGGTCCAACTGTGCTCCGCCAGCACGTTTTAGAAGTAGGAAAGCTTTCCGGCTTCTAAAATGTGCTGGCAGAGCGTGGCTGGGACCTAGCTTGGACCTGGGCTGATGCCAAGCGGGTGCTTTGGTGACAATTTAGTGTGCGATAATCCCCACCTCCATCCCACGTACTGTGGGAGGCTGGAGCCGGTTTAAAATGCTGAGCAATAAACTCCTTAGTGTATGGCATTATCACTCCTTGGGCTGGACAGCATTTAATATTTGATTTTTGTTTACAGCTTTGTATTTTCATTCTTAATCATACTGCACACATGAAAAGGCAATTTGGAACTGAGAATAGCTTTTATTCCTACATTTGGTGATATAGCTGCTGTTTATACATGGCTGAAAAAATTATTTATACTTTCCACTCTTTTTAATGGCCATTTGAACAGGTCTATAGTAAAGCAAATCAAAGGATATGATTTTATCGGGCTTCAGTAAAGTTGCAAAGTTCTGCAACCCTCTGAGTTAACATTGACTACAATTGAACTTGTCATTATTAATTGCAACTTTCCCTCCAATACTCCCCCCCCCCCCCCCCCGCTTTCTCTCTCTCATACACACATAAGTTGAAGACATTTTTCACATATTCGATTTGTCGTGGTATAAAGCTAAGGAATGCTACAGTGGTTTCATAAATATGAAACTTGCTGCATTATTCTTCTCTCAACTAAGCCCAGGTCTCACTTTCCATTGCCATAAAAAGAGCAAACACATATACTGTCAGTGTGGAAGCTTATTTGCTTCTTGGGATGGTTTGAGCATTGGACTATGACTCTGGAGACCAGGGTTTGAGTCCCCTCTCAGCCATGAAAATCCACTAGTGACCTTGGACAAGTCACACTCTCTCAGCATCAGAGGATGGCAATGGCAACTCCACTCTGCTGAAACTTGCCAAGAAAACCCAATGATAGCTCCACCTTAGGGTTATCATAAATTGGAAATTATTTGAGGGCAAACAACACACACACACACACACACTTGCATTTCTTCCCATGTTTCATGCAGGCCATCCAATGTTTGGGCTGGTTTCTATGTTTTACCTTTTGAAATACTACCTGCATGTTTACTGATTTAAATATTTGCTTTGCCCCTTCAAAAAATAATCAAGCAGAACCCATTTTTAAATTTTGAAGAACTGCTCTGAGAATACAGAAAGCTACATTTAAATGTTGAAAATGTATCTGAGGGGCAAGAAAAGAAAGAATTACATCGTTGGTTGTGACAAATCAGTACTGAGCATAGCCTATTCAACTGAATGTACCTTAGAGGAGAAGATGTTACATTTGACTAAAAGGTGTGAGTGTGCTTCCAAAGTTCACACTCTCAATGGGCAATCAGATATCTGATTTATAGCATTCCATTTCATCTGTGTCTTCTCCAACTTCATCCACATGTGTGGGTTAAAATCATGAGATTTTGATATTTTGTTTTTCAGATTTGCTGTACTAAGGCTGACAATGCAAAATTGTGCCTGGATATCGACAACCTCAAAATGGCTTCTGATGACTATTCTACCAAGTAAGATTGTTTTTATGGTATAGCAAGCTTTCTCATTTTCAGACAGTTCCATCTTGTAGATAACTTCCTCTGTGGTTCTCAGGTTAAGAGCAGGGTTTCACCAACAGGAGTGTTATAGTAACTGGATGCTGGTAGTACTGGCCTCCAGTCACCCAACATTCCCAAAATAAATGACTCTTAGGAAATGTTGTTATTTGTTCTAGTAATCTCCAGTACATTCTGAAATGTGAGCTATTCTGTTGAGAGATATCTGGTACTGTCAAAAAGCAGATGTCACATTGCACACAAAAAGATGGCTCTTAAAAGTGCATGCCAATTAAAATTTCACATGGCAGTCTTCTTATTTAAATATATTTTTCCTGCATGTAGCTATTATGTCTGACTTTTTGTACCATTAAAAAAAACTAGTTTAAATGTAAACAGTGCACCAAAAATACTGGGTTCTGTGCAAATTAAATCTCTCTGTGCGCTGAATTGGGTTGTGTGTTTGTGTATTTATTTATGTATGTATTTATGTAATTTCTGAGGGCAAAAAATCCTGAAGGACCAAACATACTGTCTTGCTGTGTTTTACTTTTTTAGTATCAAGCATAGGAAAATATGAGCTTATTCCTTAAATCCCTAGTTCACACTAAGAATACAAATGGGTAAAGAATTAGTGAGATCTACTTCTAAGTAAAAAATGCATGTAAAAATTCAGGCAAACTTTATGACACACTAAGGCTTCTGTGTATTCTTTAGATGAAATATGTTTCATACTCATATTATGATGGAAGTATTTTGTGCCGGATGTTATTCATAAAGTTTTACACAAGTGACAAAGTCTCTTTATCTCATTCCTCTTTGCGACATTGTCATAAAACAGATCATGTCTGTTAGTGGACAACTGAGGAAGACCAAGGAGTTTATCGCATGCCCTTTTCAGCCTGATCTGGGCACAGGACAAGATCGGGCTGGAACAGGGGAAAATGGGATTTAACGCACATGAAATTGCTGCTGCACTGCCGCCCAACCATCACCTGTTCCTCAGACATGCTCTGCTGGCTGATTTTTGTACTACAGAAAGCTTCTGTGGTAGCAAAATCACCAGGAGAAGCGTGGCTAGGGAACAGGTGATGGTTTGATGGCAGCACAGCAGCAATTTTGTATGCAATAAACCCATTTCCCTCCATTCAGGCCTGATCCCATCCCTTGCCCAGATTGGGCTGAAAAGTGCATGCAATAAACTCCCATAACTGAGGCACAGTATTCTGCTAAATGTGGCAAATGAAGAGCAGAAAATCCCAGAGTTCTCATAAAGTATTGACATGTATTCACCAATGCTCCTCACTCAACAGCAAAAGCTGTTCTTATCCACCTACACCTGTGTTTTGGATTACGCTTTGTGTTTCCAGGCTAAAACCCAGATCTGTGACCTCTCAGCCATGGTATAATGAACTGTCATTCATCCCTTTAAAGGTATGAGTATGAACTGAATATGCGCCAGCGGGACGAGTGTGACATTGGTGGCCTCCGTAAATGTCTGGATAACCTCACTTTGTGCAGAGCTGACCTGGAAGCCCAACTTGAGTCCTTGACTGAGGAAATGATGTGCCTGAAGAAAAATCATGAGGAGGTATAGCCAACATATAACTTGTACCAAGGTCAGAACACATTCTAAAACAACTGACACTATACTGAGAACCTCTACACCAATCCCTACCCAAAGTCAGGAGTGCTATCAATCCAACAATTCCCTACAGATACGTTCCAACAATCTAGGTGGGCCTT
>NW_024805457.1:0-4528 GCF_019175285.1 Sceloporus undulatus
CCCCCCCATTAAGCAAAAGTTTATTTTACCATTTTATATAATGGACACCATTTTACTATGCCATTGTATATAATGGGACTTGAGCATCCACTGATTTTGGTATCCACAGAGGGTCCTGGAACCAAACCCTAGCAGATACAAAGCAGCTGCTGTATAAAGAGGAAGAGTTTAGAATACAAAACTTTCAATGTACTAGACAATGGGAAGTGTTTTGGGACAAGGCCTGGAGGGAGTGTTGGACAGGCCCAACGCCATCAGGCCTGAAGAAGAAGAGCCCTCCCTCCTTCCAACTGTCATCTTCTGGCCTGGAGGGAGTGAAAAAACAGGCCCAACGCCATTGGGCCTGGCCTCGATTAAGAAGCAGAGCCCTCCCTCCAGTCCATCTGCCTTGGTCCAGGTCTCAGAGGGAGAGAAGAACTGCTGGACTCGATCCCCTTCCCCACCACCATTCCCTTCTCCTTTTGTGCCGTGTCTATTTAGATTGTAAGCCTGAAGGAAGGGAATTGTCTAATTAAAATAATAATTGTAAGCCACTCTGAGAGCCATTAGGGCTGAAGGGCGGTATATAAATACCGTAAATAAATAAATAAATAAATAATAATAATAATAATAATAAGGTGGGCTGTACAAAAGGAATGGTTCCATTTGAACCAGAATGTGTCCATTGTGCTAGCCCATAACATTAAAATAATAGCAGTCTAAATTTTATATTGAGCCTATGCAGCAAATAGAAGTTAGAAGCACCTAGTTCAGGTAGAATTATCTCTAAGAGATGAAATGAAAATATTTCTGCTTGCCCAAATGGAGTGAAGGTAGAAACTGGCCAGGTGTGTATAGTAAAGTACAGTAAACAGGCAAAGAGTCCTAAAAATCTTTGGAAGTAATTGCACTCCAGACCTCTGGAAAGGGACACAAGGGCGGGTTACAGACCGCCATTAGGGATGTCCTGAGGACGTCCCAGTTTGAAACCCTATCATGGACAGAGTCTGTGACAAATGGCGGCGGCCGTTCCACACAGCCGCCGCCATATTGATGTAGTGGACACTGTGCGTCCGCATGTCGTGCCCCAGAAGTGATGCCGTGAGTGCGCGACTAGCCCCTTGCGCCGTCTTCCGGGGCCCAGGAAGGAGCGATTTTCGCACTCCTTCCTCGGAGCGTCCAGGAGCCGCGTGGTTTGGCCGCTGCCGCTCCTGGACGCTGCAAGCGGAGGCGGAGCCAGACCACCGCAATCCGGCGGTCTGTAACGCGCTTAGGTAGCTATTTCTCTGCTAATGCCATAAAATGGGAGAGAGTGAGTACTTAAGTTTAAAGGGTAATATACATATATAAATATAATAAGCATAACAAATCTGCCAGAACTGTTCTGGACTGTATTAAATGCCAAGAAGAGCAAGGATTAAATGAGCATGTGGTAGACGGCACTCCTCTCACAACCTCATTTGCTAATAGATTGCAGACATTTCCCTGAGGAGCTATTATGGCATTCTGTTATAAAGAGTGTAAAGTGAGAGGAAGGGCATTCCTTTCCCATGCCTCATACAGATAGGGGCCTACATTCAGCCTTCCCTCCCTTAACCTCTGTCTGGCACCCCCACCCCACCCTTGCTAGAAAACTGGAGTTTTCTGAAGAGCTTCCCAGCCCTCTGGAAAAGGTTTCTGGTATGCATGGATTAAGACTTGGGTGGAGAGGGTAAACCAGCTCTGTTAATTCCTACCATATTAACCTGTTTATTCAGCAGAAAAATGTTACATCCTTCGATTACAAACAGAGAAAACTGGACTATGCCATGTCCAAGAGGATGTCTTCAAACTTAATAATAAAAATGTGTGAAATATTTTGGACTCATACAATATGATATAGGTGGGAAGAATTAATCATTGTAAATTATCTTAAATGATATCTGTATAGAAAGGAAAAATAGCCTTGCTGGCTCAGGGACACAGCAATTGCACACCACGCCCCCAACCCAGCAGGTCCGCAGCACAAAAAGAAGCCAAAAAAAAGCAGCTTCTTTTTGCGCCACAGAAGGGGCACCATAGCTGCTGGCACTACTGCTTTTTGGCGTTCCTTTGGTGCAGCACCAAGGGAGCACCATGATGCCTCCCACCATGCCGTGGGGTGAACGGTGTCATGCTGGCTTGAGGGCAGAGTAGGGGCGCGTGATATGCAGTCCCCACACCCCCATTCTGCCCCGATGCCAGCAGACAAGAGAAAAAATAAACTCATATGTGATGTGGTGCTGGGAAGAGTGCTGAAGATACCATGGGCAGCCAAAAAGACATACAAATGGGTCCTTGAGCAGATAAAGCTAGAAATCTAATTGTAAGCCAAGATGATAAAATTTAGGCTGTCATCATACTTTGACCACATCATGAGAAGGCAAGACTCATTAGAATAGACAATAATGCTAGGAAAGGTGAAGGGAAATAGAAAAAGGGGAAAACCACATGTCAGAAGGATAGACTCAATCAGGGAGGTCGCCTGCATGAAATTACAGGATCTAAGCAGAGCAATAGAGGGCAAAGGGGTCTTGGAGATGTCTCATTCACAGAGTCACTATGAGCTGGGGACAACGTGAGGGAAGTTAACAACAACAAAACGTTATAGCACTCCTAAGACCCTTACTTCTTAGAAAAGAGTTGGAGAATTTCATGATAGAATGGTCCTTCATTGAAAATGTTCTCTGGGTAGGTATATAACCAACACTTCAGGAAGATGACGTCAAAATACTTGTTCTTCCTAAACCCACCTTCTCCACCTATCCAAAGATACTGAAGAAAATACTATATATATACTCAGAATGCTCTGACTTGCACTTTCACTGTGGCTTCCAAAAATAAAAAGATAAGTGATGTTTTCCATTACATATCTAAAGCCAACAAATAAAAGGGAGCACATACCAATTACATTTTCTTTTTCTGGCTGTTATTGTCAGCCGGTACACAGCTGCTGTCCTTTTAAAATTTGGTATGTATATATTAACTGATGACTCACCAAATAATTCTAGCTTAGGAAACCAGCTGCTCTACAGAAATAAACCTTCATTAAACCAAAAGCTGAATATGGAGGGTGTCCCTGGAATTTTACAATGTGTCAGAAAAAAAAAGATCCATTAGGGTACTTGAAGGCAGGGTTAAAATATATTCCAAATATTAGTCTGAAGAGCTTGCTGCAGCAGTGAGTGGTGTGCATGTTGTGTGCATGTTGTGTGTTCGGCAGAGAAAATGTATACAGGGACAATCTCAGCTTCTTTTTGAATTTGAACAAAACATCTGGGAAATGTGGTTGTTTTTTTCCTTATGGTCCCCAGTCCATGTTCCTATTCTTATCAGATCAATTTTCTTCAGGTGTTGTGTGTGCATGCGCCTTCAAGCAGCAGCCTTAGGTCTTCAAGGCCTTCAGTCGTATTTGGTATTTCTGTCTGCTCCTCCACTCTTAGGTGTGTAGCATTCCCGCTGGCGAGCCCCGGGGATGCGACCCCCTCCCAGGATAGCAATGTTCATCAAGATTGAGGTGTGGCAGTCCCGTTGGCAGACCACAGGATTGCAACCCTCTTTCAGGATGACAATGCTTTATCCATAATTAGATAGATAAGCCCATGTTGATTCGGCTGAGCCAGTTTACACATCCTGCTTCCTTTGCTAATTGGAATTCTCCTAAGTACATACTGGTCACTAATTTCGCAAATTGCTTTTGGGACAAACAATGGGATAGTGTAAACATGATGTCAATAAAAGGTTCAGCCAAGACCTGGCTGGAGAAGCTTGTGCACCCCCATTCCTGTCTCTGCGTCTCTTTGCCGCGACATAGGTGTAATCCTATTGTATGTGCATTCAAGTTGCTTGTCAACCTATGGTGACCCCATTAATTTTATAGGGTTTTCTTAGGTAAGGAATATTCAAGAGGTGAATTTGCCAGTTCCTCCCTCTGAAATACAGCCTATCACACCTGATATTTGTTGGCAGTATCCCATTCAAGTACTCACTGGGACTGACCCTGTGCAGCTTCCAAGATCAGGTGAGAATCGAGATTTTGTGTGTGTGGGAAGGTGGATCTGCTGCGAGAAAAGTGTCTTCTTAAAATATAATGGCAATTGGTAGGTCTTCAGAAATAATAAGAACAAGTAGGGAGAAGTCTGAAAGAAGTGCATGTACAGTAGCCCCCCAACAGATAGTTGTTATCTACCTTTAAGTTGATTCTAACGTATGGCAATCCTATCGTAGGGTTTTCTTGGCAATATGTCCAGATAGGGTTAGCCATTGTCCAAAGTTACCCAGTGGTTTCCACAGCTGAGTGGGAATTTGAATTCTTGTTTCCAGAATCCTCAGGTGTGTTTACACTGTAAAGAAAATGTAGTTTGACACCACTTTTATCCTATGGAATCCTGGGATCTGATCTGAGTCTTACAAGGAAGGTCTTTAGCTTTCTCTCCCAAAGAGTGTTGGTGCCTCACAAAACTACAGTTCTCAGGATTCTGTAGGATGGAGCCATGGCAGTTAAAGTGGTGTCAAACTGCATAGTTTCTAC
>NW_024805458.1:0-4528 GCF_019175285.1 Sceloporus undulatus
ATGATGATGATGATGATGATGATGATGATGATGATGATGATGATGATGTAGTATGGGAAGCTCAGGTGGAAGGACAGAATATATACAATACACCTGGAAACAATGGCTTAGATAAGGACAGGTTGCATACCTGTAACAGTATTTCTTCGAGTGGTCATCTGCAAATACACACAAATGGGTCGTACTGCGCCTGTGCAGTGCTGCTTTGGAAAACTTCTAGAAACACTGGGCAAAGTTAACTTTGCAACTTTTTGGTGGTAGCTCCACCCATCCCTTATAAGTCCCCTGCCTTCCCGCTCTTTCCCCAGTTCTGAAATTTACACCACGTGAGCGACATGAGAATGAGTCAATGAAGAGCAGGACACTGAGGGGAGGATGGGCGGGATTTGTACGTATTCGCAGATGACAACTCAAAGAAATACAGTTACAGGTATGCAACCTGTCCTTCTTCTTTGTGGTCTCTGCAAATTATACAAATGGGATGAAACTGATAAGCTTCGGTCATTGGTGGAGGGAGTGTCATGACACCAAAGTAAGGTTCAAATAAAACTGTGTTTATTAATCACAATAAAAATTCTTTGAACCCAAAAACTGTGTCAGTTGTTTTTAGTACTTAAATAAACAGTACTTTCACCTGTTCAGGTCATAAAGCACATAACAACACATTAGGTCACGCAAGACCTATGTAAACCATGGGAATGTTGTAAACCAAGCTTCTGGCAAAAAAAAGACATTCCTTGAACACATGTAAACAAATGGAAATGCAGTGCAATTAATGTAAACCTGAAACCAACACTGTCCTCCCAAACGCTGCATCCCATTTGGCCCTGGTGTCCAGCCTATAATGTTTGATAACAGTCAAGGGCTGGGACCAAACAGCAGCTTTATAGACATCTTCCAAGGGGACCCCAGTCAAGAATGCGGAGGATGTCGCTACCGCCCTAGTTGCATGGGACCGAACCCTGTCCGGGAGAGGCCTGCCCGACAGTTCATAGCAGAGATGGATGGTACCAGCCATACATCTGGAAAACCTCTGCGCAGTCACAGCAGTCCCTTTTTCAGTTCCGAGTAGCACTGGAAAAGTCTCTCGAACCCGCAGTTCTGTCCAAACAGAAGGCCAGAGCCCTCCAAACGTCCAAGGTGTGTAGGCAGCATTCGGCATCGGTGGTCGGGTTCGAGGCCAGGGTTGGCAAAACAATGTCCTGACACAAGTGGAAGGCAGACACTACCTTAGGCAGGAGGGGTCTGTCTGGGTTCAACCAGGGTGGCATGGTCCTTTGAGGTTAACCGGGAACCTTCGGGAGACTTCATGCATGCCTTCTTGGAAGAGCCATGTGGGGAGCCTCCATCCACATCCGAAGGCCTCTTCCTGGAGGACTTGGAGCTCAAGTCCTTCTGGGAGCTTGAATCGTTGGTGTGGGCCGAACCTGACTTTTTAGAGCCTGAGTCTTTATGTTTTGTCTTATCCTTTTTGGAGGACTTGGGCTTGGGCTTGACGGGTGTTATTTGAGGCCTTACATCCCTCAAAGGGACAGTGGCACTAGGCTTGGTGGCGGAGCTCTGGGCCACAGCGGCCGACACCACAGGTGTCAACTCCGACGTTGCCGGGGCAGAGACAAGGCGGGAGGCAGGTGGAGGCAAGAGCACCTGTTTGTACAGAGCAGCCTTAAGGCGAGAGGCCCAGTTTTTCCTCACCTAAGGAGTAAGGGACTTGCAGAGGGTGCAGTTCTTCGGAATATAGGCCTCGCCAAGGCAGAGGAGGCAGGAAGAGTGCGGGTCTTGGCTGGGAATCTTGCCCCCACAGATGTTGCACTTCTTGAAGGGTGCCGGAGACATCCTTAGCCAAATTGAAATCCAAACCTTAGTCGAGGGACAAGCCGAGTGGTCAACAACACGGGGGAGTGAGATCGAGGGGGATCAAACAGTCCGAGGTCAAATCAAGCGAGAGAGATTGAGAATGGTCAAGCGGTCCAAGGTCAGGTTTTACCAGTGAACAAGCAGAAGTCACAAACACGAAGTTCCCCAAGAAGCTAATGCGGCAGAAAGAAGGAACTGGGGAAAGAGCGGGAATGCAGGGGACTTATAAGGGATGGGCAGAGCTACCGCCAAAAAGTAGCAAAGTTAACTATGCCCAGTGATTCTAGAAGTTTTCCGAGCAGCAATGCACAGGCGCAGTGATTCGCAGAGACCACGAAGAAGAAAGAATTATCCATCCTTAAGAGCAGATAAATTTACATCAATTTGTCTTGACTTACTCCATGGAACCACTCTGACTCTGGATTTAAGGATATTAAATTTATTAGAAAAGTATATTCTAGGATTGCAGAATGCTTATGATGAAATATTGAAATGCAGGATTTTCAGGCACTGATAACACTTAGGCACCAGAAGTTCTCTCTGAAATGCCAAGGAACAAGATTGCATAGCTTCAATTCTCTGGATTTTATACATGTGAAAATTTGATAGAGCAATCAGCTGGAAATAAGCCAGTAGCTGTCAAATATGCAGTTAGCTACAAACATTAAATATCTCATGATACATTATAAATCTGTCCTAAACTGAACCACATGATGCATGTACAGATCAGTTTTTGGCCACTATGTGCTTTGGCTCAATAAGGTATGTCTGGTGAAAAAGTCAAAAGAGTTACTTGCTCTGAAAGATCCAGTATGAATGACTACCTTTTAAGTGTCAGAATAATAATAATAATAATAATAATAATAATAATAATAATAATAATAATATTTATTTATTTATTTATATACCGCCCTATGGCAAACCAATCCGGTGTTTTCATCTGACCTCTAATCTAATTACCTTCAATACTGTAAGTGATCAGGGTTTAGGGGTGGCCCATTCTAAAAATAGTTGTGCAAGCCATGTTGGCATCTGGGAAGTAGTAATGATCTATGAAAATTTGTAGTTGTGCGATGTGTAGTCTCTTTTTTAGGTAGCTTATAGTCTCTGCTTCCTGGTGTTACAGTCAAGACATGGAGGAAGAGACAGCCACATTACGCTCATCAGTATGACTTGGAATATCAATGCTCAGCCTACAAAGAACCTCTGAAACTAGAGATTCTCACACTATTTCCCTTGGGTTCAATCCTGACGAAGGGTCAAACTCTACACACCAGGAATCTCTCACTCCCTAGTGGCTGCCCACCTGCAGTAAGAGCACCAGGTGAGAAGCAGATGAAACTGAGTGGAAAACTCCAGGCCAAGAGTCTGGACCTTTTAGGTGGAGCCAGGGGAATGGAACGTTAGTCCTTACCTGAGATACGTCCCTTTCCAGCAGAGAAGGTCCGGTCATCCTGACGTTGGGTAGCTCCGCCTGCATAGGCTCCAGTAGGCAGGACAAAAAGAATCTAAAAAACAAAGGCCAGGGGCCTGACCCCACCATCGTGGGCGGAGCGACCCCTAGCATTCCTCAGTCAATGATCAGCCTCTTGGAACATCTAGCGGTCTAGGCATAATAGGCAACCAGACTGGGCTGGCTCAGAAGGACCAGAAAAAGAGAAACGAATAGTCCAAGTCTCTAGGTCAACCCTCCAGTCATCCGGATCCAGGCGTCTGCAGGAAGAAGGGTGGGGAGGATGACCGGACCTTCTCTGCTGGAAAGGGACGTATCTCAGGTAAGGACTAACGTTCCATTTCCCAGCAGAGAAGGGGGCCGGTCATCCTGACGTTGGGATGTACAAAAGCGCTGATCCCCTTAGGGTGGGCCTGCTGTCGCCTGGGGTGACTGTGGAACTATCTGTTGAAGGACTCTACGACCAAAGGCTGCCTCTGCTGATTGGAAGACGTCCAACTTGTAATGTCTAATGAATGTGGACGGAGTTTTCCATGTGGCCGCCCTGCAGATCTCGGCGAGGGGGGCATTAGTGGAGAAAGCTGCTGAGGTGGCAGCGCTTCTGGTGGAATGGGCCGTGATGTCCTTAGGTGGAGGTAGGTCCAGAGTCTTGTAGCTTGCGATGATACACTGCTTGATCCATCTGGAGAGCGTCGATGTTGAAACCTTCTTGCCCCTGGATCTTGGTTGGAAGGAAACAAAGAGAGCCTCAGTTTTTCTAAAAGCTGCTGTCCTCTTGAGGTAGAGCCTAATAGCTCTGCGCACGTCTAAGGTGTGCCACATCCTGTCGAGCTCGTTCGTTGGCCTGGGGCAAAAGGAAGGCAGAACGATGTCTTGGGAAGCATGGAAAATCGAGTTGACCTTGGGAATGAAGGTCGGATCTGGTCTCAGCAGAACCGAGTCGGGCCGGATGATGCAGAGCTCACTTCTCACTGATAGGGCCCCGATCTCGGAGACTCTTCGGGCAGACGTAATTGCCGTTAGAAAGAGAGTCTTGAAGGTGAGGAACTTTAGAGAGGCCTCCCTCATCGGCTCGAAGGGCTGGATCGTTAAGGCCTTGAGAACTGTGTGGAGGTCCCATGAGGGGAAGCGGTGTCTAGTTGGGGGTGCTCTGTTGGAGACTCCCTTGAGCAGCCTTCTGACATGAGGGTGACGGGAGATCTTAGCCGCTTGGTCGTG
>NW_024805459.1:0-4526 GCF_019175285.1 Sceloporus undulatus
TTTTTTTATCATGGTAAACTATTTTAACTTGTTTTAGTTTTCCTTGTAAGCTGCCTATTTTTTTGTTGTTGAGACAGAGTGGAATAAAAACACTGAAATAAATAAATATTTAACAAAGGATATGTCATACCCTTCCCTGCTTCACAAGGCTGGATGTATAAATATGTGTTTTACAACAACATAAAGCATGCAGAAGAGAGCCTTCTGTAGCAGAGGTAGGAGAGTACTGACCACAGGTACCAGCAGAGATTGTTAGTGGATGAGCAGGGTCAATAGTGTAGTTGCTACAGGGATGAATTTAGTTCTGGGAGATAAGCATTCAAATACCCGCTGAACCATGCAGCTCACAGGGTGACTTTATGCCAGCAGTCACTGATTTGTCATGAAGGTAAAATGTTGGTGAGGATGGAAGAGAGCAATGTGTTGTGACCTGAGCCTCTCAAAAGAACAGCAGGATTTCAATGGCTTTTTAAACGTAACATACTGTTACAAGCAGAAGTGCCTCTACATATTTCTCATCTGTGAAATATTGGAAGGTATAGCCTTTAAAGGTTGTGTCTCTGACAATTTTGGAAGCCACTGGTTTTAAATGTTGTCTGGAATGGCTGTAAAGAATTCATAGGACAAAGACAAGGTGAGTGCACTGAATCAGTAAGATGGGGTAACTGGCTGGAAAATAAGAAGATGTAATATGAATCAAGGAATAGTTTCAGACTTTCTTGTGTATGGAATAAAGCCTGCATGAAACAGATTACCAAAGAAGCCACAATGAGTGCAGTGGAGAATGAATGTGAAAGGAGCTGAAAGAACATCTTCAAAAATACAAATGATGGCTTTTGCCTATCATCTGTGAGAAATGACAAAGAAGCACAAGACAATGTGTTAAACACACACACACCATATAGCCAGCCATACTGAAGCCAGCCATTTGCTGTACCCAAAACACAGAGATTCTTTTCTTGAAACCAAACATTGGAAAATATGTGAAGTCTGGATTAGTTTGCATATACTAGGATGCTGGGTCTAGTAATCCAATATTTTTGTTGCGCAATGTCATAACTCATCCTCTGGAGTTTGATTGAGACAAAGAGTGAGATTACCAGGAATTTACAGCTTGATTTGATGGTGGCCTCTCTGAGTCTGGGGAGCTGAGGCTAAGGCAGTGAGGAGCCCTGCTCCCCAGTAGTAGGTTGTAGACACTGAAGGTGCTAAAGGCATGCCAACATCCTTTCTTTATAGCTGTAAGAGATTGAGATATTGTGCTATTACATAGGTGATTCTGATTAATTAAGCACTCATTGTCTGGAAACAGCTACCTATAAATCTCCCAGAAGTTTACCAGCTACTCTGTTGCTTGCAGCTGTCTTATCTAGGTGATTGGCAGCACTCTTTGGTACTTGCACTTTCTTGACCTTGGACTAGCTGCATTTTGATTATTCTGTTTATTCCTTGCTAACTTCTTTGGGTCTACTGATGCTGTAACAATTTCTGGACTGGCTGAATACTACTTCTTATCCCTTCATCTTGTTTGGCTATCATATGACTCATCTGGATTGGATTAATGAGCTGGCAGTTGATGTACTCCAGCCACCTGCTTCCTGGGCCACTTGCTGACTAGAGCATAGGACAGGTGATTTTCTGAATTGGTGAGGGAGGGGGGGTTAAGATAAAACCTTAAAATGCAATATAAGGTGAAAGTAAATTAATATGCCAGGAGAGGTGACAAACAATGCAGGGGGGAGGGAATAATTATAGATGTATTGCGTTGGTTCCCAGACTTTGGTCCTCTAGGTGTTTTGGACTTCCAACTCCTAGAAGCCCCAGCCAGCTTGACCAAACTCCAAAACATTTGAAGGACCAAAGTTTGAGAATCACTGATGTAATGCATGGGAATAAGGGTTAGTTTTTTTTTAATGCTCCAAACCTTTCTTGTTTAAACATTTGTTAAAACCACTCCTGGTTGTTTAACTGGTGACTGGAGTTTCTATATCATTGAGGAAGTGAATACCTTCTAGGAACTTCAAAAAAGCTATCCCAGGTGTTGATGAAACTATGGGGGGAGGGGCATTAAATTTCAGCACATTGGATGGCACTCCCAGTATCACTCAGCTGGCCAGACAAGCTGGAGGTTCTGGGAGTTACAATCCAAAAAGGTAACATTTGAAGTCCAGTTTTAATTCGTATCAAAGCTAGAAGTAAGGCAGGGGGGAGAGAGAAAAGAAATTTTCACAGAATTGTAAACCACCTACCTCCTTTCATAAGAAACCATGTTGGTAGTCCTATCTTGACTCTCAAAGTAGAAGGGGGAAAGGCCAACCCTAGTTTTCAAACTGTTATTAGCTAGAGGCATTTCAGCATTTTCAACTGTCACCTTGGAAACAGAAGAACATTCTGCTGCACTTTTTTGCTATGTTTGCCAGACAACTTGCTGAAATTCTCTGTAATACAAACAGAATGATGTCAATTTGTAAACCACTCTGCATTTAATTGTCTTTATGCTCCCTTACACTCCTTTATAGAAGAAGTGGGAAACTTCTGGCCTTCCCAATGTTGATGAATTACTGCTCGTATCATACTGGAGTTCAATGCAGTCATGGCTAGGGGCTTCCATATAGTGTTTGGTGTTATGACAGACTGTAGAGGAGTTAATCATATTTCAGCACTTTGGATACCTCCTTTGAAATCTACAATAAACCTCATAGTGCATACACTGCACCCCTGACATAGAAGCCACCAGGCGCCACTGAGTCAATATCATGGGGGGGGGGAATATTCCTTGAACTCCCATTTAAGATCCTTTCATAGAACAGGCACACACGTTCACTAATGCTATGCCCCAAATTTCAACATCCTTTTCTGGCCATGCTCATCATTGTCTTGGACATTCACACAATTCTTGCCTGTAGCACTTTCCTGTAGGGATATCAACAAAATTGGGGTTTCTCAGTTTTTGTGGGGAGTTTTCCCACTCATTCAGCTGAGTGTGCATTTATTGGGAAGTATGGCCCTTGGAGTATTCTGATGCTGGCTGCATGGTTTCCTGGACTCATTGTGCATATCCACTCATGCATTCCTTGAATATGTGTGTGTGAGAGAAAGAGAGAGAGAGAGAGAGAGGTTCCACTCAGGTTGGCAATCAATCTGAATTTCTTAAAAACTGAGCTAAGCTTGGAAGACTACACTCAACCCAAATAGATTGGGGTTATAATTAGTTCAGTTAAGAGATTGGCAAAATGTGGCCTGGGGCCACATGTGTTTCCCCCCTAGGATTTTTTTTTGTGGCCCTTAACAGCTTCAGAATATCCAGAGTGACCTTTTAGGGATACCTAAAAAGGGGATGAATTCCTGCCTCTTGAAGCCTCCAGGAACAACAGTTTTCCTTTTGAATAAGTTTCAAAGCTTCCCTGTGCTATTTAATGTCAAAAAAGACCTTTTATTGAAAACCAGGAGTGGGCTTACCACCAGTTTGGATTTTTAGTTTTATTGCTTGGAAGTCCATTAGTCCCCACTCCCACCCCCATGGATCCCAAAGCATAAAATGATCCCCTGGACTTGCCACAGTTTCCCACCTCTGGTTCAGAAATTAAGAAATTAGCATCCACAAATATCTATAAAAATAGCTTTTCAGGACAATTAAGAACTTACTAATATTCTAATGCTTATTGATTCAGGTGGAGATGACTTATATTTTGTCCAAGTTATGCCTAAATCTTTTATCACTAAGGTTGGCAGAGATCAAAAGGTATGAAAACTTTACTACTTGGCTTCATATATACCTGGTGGTGACTGAAAGCAAGTAAATGCATAAATTCATACAAGATACCAGAACCTGGAAATCCCTAGTTGCAAATAATATTACTTGTAGGACTATACTCGTATGAATAAGTGATATCATGATCATAGCTTAACAAGGAAGAACACCACTATTTTTGTTATGTAACTGTATTTTTTAAATTACTTCTATAGTGATGGGATGGAGGCTTCACTAAATGGAATTATCACATTGTGAAGATGACATTCACCCAACTACTTTCTCTGATAACAACCCAATGGGTCTTTTTGATCCCACCACTGCCGCCAATTATGTGAATGTGATGTTCACCCACCCCACTACTTTCTTGAATGGCAGCCCAATGGGTTTTTTGATCCCACTGCTGCCACCAGTTATGTGAAAATGATGGCCACTATCCCACCAATTCTTTGCTGAGACTTGAACTGAGGACTCTAAGTATCTCCTGCATGATAATTCTCTTTAGATGCCCTCTGGGTTTCATTTTTTTTCTTCAGCTTGGCATCAATTATTCTTTGACAGCCACACACTCACTATCTAATGTGTCCCAAACCAAAAAGACTTTTCTCGATGTGGGTAGTGTTTTTAATGTGTTTTTCAAATCACTTCAGACAGCTGCTTGTTAAACCAAAGTAAGAAATGTATTTGCAAGTCAGGCTGAATACAGTATCTCTTTTAGTGGATGCTGTTCACAATGGCTATGATGTATAAATACTTTATTAGTTACGCAGTTTAA
>NW_024805460.1:0-3809 GCF_019175285.1 Sceloporus undulatus
TCCCTCAAAAGCCAGGCATGGTGGATGAAATTGTTCTGTAGTAGGAATCATAGAATCATAGAATCATAGAGTTGGAAGAGACCACTAGGGCCATCCAGTCCAACCCCCTGCCATGCAGGAAATCCAAATCAAAGCATCCCTGACAGATGGCCATCCAGCCTCTGTTTAAAGACCTCCAAGGAAGGAGACTCTATCACCCTCCGAGGGAGTGCATTCCATTGTCGAACAGCCCTAACTGTCAGGAAGTTCCTCCTAATGTTCAGGTGGAATCTCTTTTCCTGCAGCTTGCATCCATTGTTCCGGGTCCTGTTCTCTGGAGCAGCAGAAAACAAGCTTGCTCCCTCTTCAATATGACATCCCTTCAAATATTTAAACAGGGCGATCATATCACCTCTTAACCTTCTTTTCTCCAGGCTAAACATCCCCAGCTCCCTAAGTCGTTCCTCATAGGGCATGGTTTCCAGACCTTTCACCATTTTTGTCGCCCTCCTTTGGACACGCTCCAGTTTCTCAATGTCCTTTCTGAATTGTGGCGCCCAGAACTGGACACAATATTCTAGGTGGGGCCTGACCAAAGCAGAATACAGTGGCACTATTACTTCTCTTGATCTAGACACTATACTTCTATTGATGCAGCCTAAAATAGCATTGGCCTTTTTAGCTGCCGCATCACACTGTTCACTCATGTTCAACTTGTAGTCTACTTGGACTCCTAGATCCCTTTCACACGTAGTTTCATTCAGCCAGGTGTCACCCATCCTATATCTGTGCATTTTATTTTTCCGCCCTAAGTGCAATACCTTACATTTCTCCGTGTTGAATTTCATTTTGTTAGCTTTGGCCCAGCTTTCTAGTCTATTCAGGTCATTTTGAATCTTGATCCTGTCCTCTGGGGTATTAGCTATTCCCCCTAATTTGGTATCATCTGCAAATTTGATAAGTATGCTTCCAATTCTGTCATCCAGGTCATTGATAAAGATGTTGAATAGCACTGGGCCCAGGACAGAGCCCTGTGGGACCCCACTGGTCACTTTTCTCCAGGATGAAAAGGAGCCATTGTTGAGCACCCTTTGGGTTCGGCCGGTCAACCAATTACAGATCCATTTAACAGTTCCTTTGTCTAGCCCACATTTTACAAGCTTGTTTGCAAGAATGTCATGGGGAACTTTGTCAAAGGCCTTACTGAAATCAAGATATACTATATCCACAGCATTCCCTTCATCTACCAAGCTGGTAATTTTATCAAAGAAAGAGATCAGGTTTGTCTGGCATGACTTGTTTCTCTGAAACCCATGTTGACTTTTTGTGATTATGGCATTGCCTTCTAGATGTTCACAGACTCTCTGTTTAATGATCTGCTCCAGAATCTTTCCTGGTATTGATGTCAGACTAACTGGACGATAATTGTTGGGATCCTCTTTTTTCCCCTTTTTGAAGATGGGGACAACGTTTGCCCTCCGCCAGTCTGCTGGGATCTCTCCTGTTTTCCAGGAGTTTTCAAAGATTATTGCCAATGGCTCCGATATTACAGTTCTTTAATCCCAAATTGTGCTGATGAGATGTATGATTTGAGACTGACAGAAGTTGAACTTCTGATGAGTCACTATAAAGCCAAGGTCATCCAGATGAGATAGGACTGCATGGGTATGACAGTACAGATCTCTCACAGACTTCGCTACCAAAACCAACTTACTTATGTAGGGAAATACTGTGAACCTCTTTTGATGAAGCCATGCCGCTATTACAAGTATTGTTACACACTTCATAAAACCGTCAGTGCCAAGGAGAGTCTGAATGGAAGAACGCAGATCTGAAAACACGTGGATCTGGCAGCAAAGCACAGGAACTAGTGATGAAGCCATTTGATCCCAATGCAAGATTCATCACACACATCTACAGTGTGATACCACTGTTGCTTCCTCAGAATTGGGAGAATTCTCAGAGCTGGTAGAATTGCACTAAGCACGACTATGCAGATTTCCCTAAGGCTGATGAAATGGTTTACTTGGCAAGGGTCCAAGATCAGATGCAGTCCCACCCACATTTTGCAGCATAGTATGGATTTTGCAGTATGGCAATATTCATAAGGAATGGGAAAGATACAGAATGGATCAAAATACCCTTCAATCAGTGGAAAAGATGACTTAGAAAAATATAGTTAGTCAAGAAAGATCTAGGTGCAGAACCTAGATGGGTAGCAAATTAGTTATAACAGTGATGAAAGGATTTTGGTAGACAAACAAGACTAAGGTTCAAACAGCAATGACTTTCCAATGCTAACCACTAGCCCTAAGTTACTGGCCCCTCACCAGTCAAAACTGGAGAAAATAGGTGAAAATATACAGATTTGTTCCCAGTCATTTACTGAACCTCCAACCTCCAACCCATTTGGATTTTATACACCTTGCATTTTACATAGCAATGTGTACACTTAAGAGTCTTACCACTCACCTTACTTCATGTATAATGTTTAAGAAGTCTTTTACTAAATACTGATTTCAACAACTTCCAATGATTGCCATAGCCTATTATGAACACACTTATCCTGCTTCTCCAGTGATGAGAGCTTTCAGGGTAACGTAACTCATCTGACACATTGTAAGCAGTGTGACATGCTGAACAGCCTATTTTTATATATTAATACGAAGCAATTGATAGTGTGTGCATACACAGACATGCACACACACAGCAATGAATCTACAGTCTCAGTCTCTCACAGAATTGATAATCCTTCACATTGCTAAAGCAGGAAAACTGTTCGGTACCAGCATTCAGTGTCAATGAACTGTAAGTATTTGTGGTTAAGAGTATCCTATCCCACATACATTTCCTCAGCATCTTGGAATCAGTGGTGGAAAACATGAATTAAGCTGACTAAAATTAGTCCCTGGCTTTTCAGCAGCAGGTCTGTCCATCAGAGACTGATACAGGCTCAAGCAGGAAAAGATACAAAAGGCATAGGCCCAATTTACCAAGCCACTTTTGGTGCTGGATACTTCTAGTTATGTGTGCAGTCTGTTGGTATTTTTTAGTAGAATCAGGGCTCCAAGTTAATTTTATCCACACTTGGCAACTACATCATATTTTTAAAATGATTTTTAAGATCTGCTCAGTTTTAAATGGTAAAAAAGAGAGAGGAAATGTTCCCAACTGTAAAGTTGCAATATTGTACATTTGTAATATTTATCTATTGTTTTTATTCTATATGTAACATTGCAAGTTACATGTTTACATGTTGCATGCAACATGTACACATTTGTTATATCAGATTATCTGTGCTCTGTGTAACAAAAAAAAAATTCTGGTCAATAATTTGATGAAGGCTCAGTTTGTGTAGTAGTATATATTTCTAGCACCTGGATATCACCATTTGGAGAATAACATATCTTGAGTAGCCCTGGAAAAAATAACTGCTCTACATGCCACAAACAGGAGTTTCAGTTTTTGCTAAAACAGGAGTGAGCATCATGCCACGTTCCAGATGCTGCTGGACTGTAACTACTATCCATGCTAGGAGACATAGCCACTGGGGAAGAATGCTAGGAGTTTCAGTCCAACAATGTCTGGAGACTCTCATTATCCCCAACCCTGTGATAAAGAAACCCAAGATAGAATCATAGAATCATAGAGTTGGAAGAGACCACAGGGGCCATCCAGTCCAACACTCTGCCATGCAGGAAATCACAACCAAAGCATCCTCGACAGATGGCCATCCAGCCTCTGCTTAAAGACCTCCAAGGAAGGAGACTCCACTACACTCCGAGGGAGTTTGTTCCACTGTCGAACAGCCCTTACTGTCAGGAAGTTCC
>NW_024805460.1:3909-4524 GCF_019175285.1 Sceloporus undulatus
CCATTGCTTTGGGTCCTAGTCTCTGGAGCAGCAGAAAACAAGCTTGCTCCCTCCTCAATATGACATCCCTTCAAATATTTGAACAGGGCTATCATATCACCTCTTAATCTTCTCTTCTCCAGGCTAAACATACCCAGCTCCCTAAGTCGTTCCTCGTAAGGCATGGCTTCCAGACCTTTCACCATTTTAGTCGCCCTCCTTTGGACATGCTCCAGTTTCTCAATGTCCTTTTTGAATTGTGGTGCCCAGAACTGGACACAATATTCCAGGTGGGGCCTGACCAAAGCAGAATATAGTGGCACTATGACTTCCCTTGATCTAGACACTATACTTCTATTGATGCAGCCTAAAATCGCATTGGCCTTGTTAGCTGCCGCATTGCACTGTTGACTCTGAAAGGTCTTTTCTGATTATTGCACTGTGCATTGCACTGTTCATTGCACTGTTGATCTGAAAGGTCTTTTCAGCCCAAGACTATTTCCCCAACAGAGCAGCATTCTTGGCTCTGGATTAGGGTGTGCACTCAGTTCTTCCCCCTGTATTTCCCTCAGAGTGTTATTTTAAGTGATAATTGGAGGTCTGATTGTATTATTTGTAAGACCTGAGGGGTTGTGG
>NW_024805461.1:0-4524 GCF_019175285.1 Sceloporus undulatus
CAAGGCAGAGGAGCAAGGCCCAGGAAAAGACATGGCAACCCTCTGCCTAAGAGAAGCCTATCCTTGTTTTCCTTTGCAAAGGTTCCATCTGTGGTCTGGAACCTTGACTCCATTCTAGAAACCCAACTGTTGGTTGTTAACTGCTGCTAGCCGCAGCGCCAGGGGCTTCCTCAGAGTGAGTGAGTGAGGGAAGGGGAGCGGTCAAGCGAATAGCAGCGGGGGGGGGGGGGGCCGGGGCCAGCGCCCCCCCCCCCCCCACACCTCCCCCCCCCCCCCCCCCCCGCAGGGCGGAAAGACCCTCACTTCCCATATGCCCCCCCCCATCTCCTACTCCTGCCAAGAAGTCCTGAGAAGACTTGCCTCCCTCCGGACGCTCTGCTGCCTCTGGGTGAACAGAAAGATGCCATCCTGTCTTTCCTCACTGCCATTCGGATGCTGGGTGCGGCGGACATGTCCCCATTTGGGGTGGGACAATCCTGGTTTCACCCAGGATTAAAATGTCCCGCCCAGGTCGAGCTGCTTGTCCCGGTTTCCAGCGAAGGGAGGCAGCTCTGCTCCAATGGGGACGATGAGGTCAGCACTAGCACCCAAAGCCGGGTCTGGATTCAGCTCTGAGGCTTGAATTCCTAGAGTCTAGCTGGTTGCTTTAAGCGCTGGCTGGATTCAAATCCCCGCTCAGCCAAGGAAGGAAGGAAGAGAGAACTGCATCTTCCAGCAGCCCCCACCCACCATCATCTTCCTGCCACTGCTGGTCAGTCAGCCGGGCTCCTAAGCGCCTGCTTCCTTCCCTTCCTCCTCTTTCCTTAACCTCCCTCCTCCCCTCCCCTCCCCTTCCTTCCCTTTCCCTCTTCTCTTCCCTTCCCTTCTTCCCTTCCTTCCCTTTCCCTCTTCCCTCTCCCTCCTTCCCTTTCCCTCTTCCCTCTCCCTTCTTCCCTTTCCCTCTTCCCTCTCCCTCTTTCCCTTTGCTTCTTCCCTCTTCCCTCCCTTCTCCTTCCTTCCTTCCTTCCTTCCTTCCTTCCTTCCTTCCTTCCTTCCCTCTTCCTTTCCTTTCCTTTCCTTTCCTTCCCTTTCCTTCCTTCCTTCTTCCTTCCTTCCTTCTTCCTTCCTTCTCTCTTCCTTTCCTTCCTTCCTTCCCCTCCTTCCTCCTTCCTTCCTTCCTTCCTTCTTCCTTCCTTCTGTCCTCTCTTCTCTTCCTTTTTCCTTCCCCTCTTTCCTTTCCTTCCTGTCCTTCCTTCCTTTCCTTCCTTTCCTTTCCTTCCTTCCTTCCTTCCTTCCCTCTTCCTTTCCTTCCCTTCCCTTCCTTCCTTCTCTCTTCCTTTCCTTCCCCTCTTTCCTTCCTTCCTTCCTTCCTTCCTTCCTTCCTTCCTTGCTTTCTTAAAATTTTTTCATCTATTTTTCTTCTTTTAATTATTTTTTTTTTATTACAGAGTACATCATGCAAATTGTACAATCCACATTTTGTAATATGCTTTTCACTCCTCTCCCTCCTTCCCAAAAACAGCATTAGCTTCAATTTTTTTAAACATCTTTCCCAAATTTTCATTGTTACTTTTATTTAAATATTTGATTGGTAACCATACCAGTTGTTTATACCCAGTTTTTTTTACTCCATTTCTCCCATACGTTATAATTCACCATCACTGGACCAATTATTTTCTCTTTTTCTTTCTTTCCCCATGTTTTTCCAAGGAAAATAGAGAAATACTCCATTTGATTGCTCTATCTTTCTAATTTAACCAAGTTTATATTTTGATTATATTCTCCCTCTATCATTCTTAGCAATTGAATCGCCTCAAAATATAGTTCAAGTGATGGAACACCCCATCCTCCATCATTTTGATGCTTGTATAATAATGCCTTAGATAATCTGACGCTTTTATTCCCTGATATCCATTTTAATATTGACCTATCCCATTTCTTCAAAACTTTACTAGGAATTATTTCTGGGATAGTTTGAAATAACTATAAAAAGTTTGGTAATGCCATCATTTTAAGCATCCTATTTTTTGTTAGCATTTTCCATTTTTTATTAGCCCACTTGGAGATTTGGTTATTAATTTGTTTCCATGATTGACTATAATTACCCTGTACAATATTATCTAACTTAATTGATAAATTTACACCTAAATATCTCATATTTTTTATCCCCAATTTCAATCCTGATACAGTTTGAATTTCTTTTTGTTCCCGTCAATCAGTGTTCATAAACATTATATCCGATTTATCCATGTTAAATTTAAGCCCTGAAATGTTTTCTAATTTCTGAAATATTTCCAAAAATTTGATCATAGTTTGACATGGTTTCTGCACCATTATCAGAGCGTCATCTGCAAATAAATGCAACTTTATCTCTTCTTTACTTATTTTATATCCCTTTATCTCTTCTGCTTCCCTGATCATATTTGCAAATGATTCCATTGCTAATATAAATAATACAGGGAAAAATGGGCAACCCTTACTCCACTTTTAATTGTAAGTTTTCTTGATTTCTCTCCATTTACTATAATTTGGGCTTCTGTATCATTATATAGTTCCATTATGGTTTCAATAAACCTTTCCCCTAATCCAAAATCCCTGCAAATTTTATAAAGATATTCATGATTTATAGAATCAAATGCTTTGTAAACATCTAGTTTTATGAAAGCTAATTTATTTTTATGTTGTTTAGCATGATGTAATATAGTGAATATACAGTATTCCTTATTGGTTCCTGAATATACCTCCCTTTCACAAATCCATATTATTTTTTCTTTAATTAAAGTAGGTAAGTATTCTTCTAATCTATTAGCTAAAATTTTCATTAAAATTTTATAATCTTGATTGCTTAATGTGATGGGACAATAAGATTCAGGGCTGACCGGATCTTTATTGGGTTTAAGTATTAATATAATTTCAGATCATTTTCATGTTCCTGGGATTATTTTATTATCCAAGATTTCATTATAAATTTTAGTCATATGCTCACTCAATTCATTTTTAAAAGTTTTATAAAATATAGATGTGAATCTATCTGGGCCAGGAGATTTAATCCTTTTTAAATCTTGTATTACTCTTTCTTCCTCTTGTTTAGTTATTGGGGAATTTATATAATTTCTCTGTATTTCAGTTAATTTGATTTTTATATTTGTTTTCTGATCCTCCACTTTCTTCTCTCCATACAATCTTTCACGAAATTTAACTAAAACGTCTCTTATTCTCTCACTGTCAGTTATTATTTCACCTTTGTCCCCTTTTATTTTACAAATCACTTTTCCCCCTCTTTTTTTAAAAAGAAATTTGGCCCAACTCTTCATACTTCTAGTATCCTATGCCTTAAATTCATTCCTAATATACACCTGGTTTCTTAATATAGTCGTTTGGTCCAGGTCTTTAATTTCTTCTCTTTTTTTTATCCCTCTGTTCTTTTATAGATATACTCTTATATTTATTATATATATTTTTGAAACACTTCCACTTCTTCTATCAATTTCTTTCTATATACATTTTTCTTTTTTTTAAATTCCTATTTCCATGCTTAGGCATTTCCCTCTTACCACTACTTTAAACACATTCCATAATATATGTTTTGGAATATTTCCCCTATTGTTTAAATCAAAATAATTTTTAATTTCCTCACGAATTTGTTGTTTATTTTCCTCCTCCAAAATATCCACAGGATCAAAAATCTTAATATTTGTTCCTTCAATCTTTATATATAATGACATATGGTCTGCAAGCCAGACACCTCCTGCATTAATTTCTTTTATTTTCAAACTATTGTCTTTTTTAACTAAAAAATAATCTATACGACTAAATATTTTGTGTCCAGCTGAGTAAAATGATGGTTTCATAACCATCAATAATATTCCATTTCTCCAAATTAATTTTAAGATTTTCATTTTTATTCTTTTTCTTTCCTATTGTTCCCCTTATATTCCCCTTTATATTATATTTAACATGTCCAGATTAAAGTCCCCTCTCAGAAATAAATCCCCTTCATAAAAGCCCTCTAATAATGTTAACACCCTATTTATAAATTCGACTTGTTTTTTATTTGGGGCATAAATGCAAGCAAATGTAACTTTGTCAGATTTTCTTCTTTATGGAGATGCGTTCTTCACTTATTCCCCTCCCTCCTCCTTATTTTAACCTTTATTACTCTGATCTATTTTTACTTTTCCTATTACGCTATCACAGCTAATGCATTATATAGTCTTTCTTACAACTTTCACAGAAAACATCACATTGTACAGTATTTCCCTTCTTTCATGCTTCTCAACTGTGAATCACATTTCCTCTCTTCCTTTTCCTTCTGATGTCCTTCATCTGCCTGGCCAGCATAACTCTGGAGTTTATCAGACAAGGGAAATTGGAAGTACAATCCAATGGCAATCTGAACGCAATCATGAGGTTTAATGTTATTGTGTAATAGACCACCACACACAAATTCAGGCAATGGGAAGTCAGTCCGAACGCAATCATGGGGTTTCGTGTTATTGCGTGATAGACCGCCACACGCAAATTGGGGCAATGGCATGCTATTTT
>NW_024805462.1:0-385 GCF_019175285.1 Sceloporus undulatus
CAGTGATGTCACTCTGCATTTGCATAAACCTCCCTTTACTGGCCCCCATTGGCCAGTTTCAAGAAGAGGAGGAGCTTCAGTTTCTCTATTTAGTTCTTTGTGAGGATCAGAGTGTCAGAGGGAGAAAGACAGCAAGGAGTAGAGAGACAAGGCCTGGAAGCACTAGGCTTCACTGCTGCCCTGAGGTCTGGCTGGGCCTGGCTTGGGTCTCCTGCTGCTGGTGCTTTCCTTTGGCCACTGCCATTAAGGAGGGGAGGGGGGAGGCCCAGCAGTCCTTCTAGGCAAGGCCCACTCTCTCTGAAGGTGGGAGAGTGGGGGTCCCCAAAAGGGATTTCAGTGCTTTTAATGGTGGCTCTCATGCTGTAGCAAAGATGATGATGATGAT
>NW_024805462.1:485-4523 GCF_019175285.1 Sceloporus undulatus
GATGATGATGATGATGATGATATCAGGCCTGGGGGAGGGGGTGGAGCTGCCGCCAGACCTTAAGCATCATTAATGCCACTATCCCTGGGCATTCTTGTTCTGCACCACTGTTATGGCCATGGCTCAGTGCTATGGAACTCTGGGAATGTTCTTTTGGTTTGGCATTTTAGGTGTTGTTAAGGTTTGGAAATCCTGTTCGAACACTTCCGACTTTGGGGCCCTTTCGTCCTCCAGACCAGGTGCCAGACCAGACCATCTCATTTTACCAAGAATGATAATACAAACATAGAAACAAACAACAATAAGAAGAATAAGGATAAGACAGAAAATCAAACTGCTTATATTTTAAAAAAGCAAAACCATTTTTTACAGGATAAAAATTCAATTTGGATGCCTCTATCCTTTTACAACCAACTTAGGCTTTATCTGCACTACAGAAATAATCTAGTTCGAAACAGCTTTAACTCTCCTGGCTCCATTCTATGGAATCCTGGGATTTGTAGGTTGTTGTGGCATGAGAGCTCTCTGGCAGAGAAGGCTAAGTATCCCAAAGGTAAAATCCCAGGATTCCATAGCACTGAGGGATTAAAGCGGTGTCAAAGTGCCTTATTTCTATAGTGTGGATGCAGCCTTCTTGGGTAAGGGGCCGATGCTGGGTAAAAGAGGAGGAATGCAGAAGGAAAGGAGGACAGACGGAGGGCCACCTGCAGCTGGACTGGCCTCCCTGAGCGGTCAAGACCTGAGCTGGGTTGTCGATGATGGGCACTCTTGATATTAATATTAATGTCTTTCACTATAGATTGTAATTAAGGAGGGGATCAGGTTCCTCCTTTCAATATCATAAGGAAAATGGTTAGGTGTTGTTTAGCTTCAGAAATCCTGTTTGGGTCCTGACTTTGGGGCCCTTTCATCCTCCATTTTGGGTTCCCTGAAGGTGTCAAACTGCCAACTGCAAAGCACTGAGGCAGAGGCGGACATTTTGTGTTGCGGCCGCCATTTTGTGCTGCTTGTGACTGTGGGGAATAATGTTCTGGAACCTTCTCTGAGGCCTCAGTTGAACCGAGAGGCTCCTCTTTCTCTCCTGAGGCTCCAGAGTCAGAAGGAAGCCAAGCTCCTTGGGCCAAAAGGAAGGAAGTGTGTCTCTTTCTGGCGGGTTTTTTATTACACAACTCTGCCTCCTTCTGGGGAACATGGTTTTAAACGTGACAGAATGGAGCCTTATTCTTATTCTCACAAATGCTGTGCTTTGGTTCTAAGAGGGAGGCTTAGTCCCAAAAAAAGGCCAAAAGTAGCTCCTTGGGAGGTTTTAAAGTCTCCCCAGTTTCCTTATTTAAAGATTTATCAAGAAGAAGTGTAAGGAAGGCGACCATCTCTTGTTACCAAAAATTGAAAAAACAAACATACACAAACAACACAAACAACACGGCTAAGGGACTTTGGGGACTTTTTGTGTTCTCACAGCCTCGGGTTGCGATCAGGGAAAACCTTTTTAGGATCAAAAATCTGTTTGAGGCCCTTTCCCTCCATTTTGGTGTTTCCGAAGCTCAAACTGCCAACTGCCCAGCTCTGAGCCAGAGGCAGGCCATTTTGATGTTTCTGGTGTCCATTTTGTGCTGCTGGGACTGTGGGGAATAATGTTCTGGGACTGAGCGTGGGGAGGAATGGGCTTTGGACTGGAAGAAAGAGTTGGAGAAGAGACCCTCCCTTGGCCTCTGGGGGGTCCACCGGCCTTGCCTCCCCTTTGGGAAGGAACCCCCTCAGCCCCGACCACTCCTGCCACTCATTTTCCTAGGCATTGTCACCTTCTGACCCTCCATGGCCATTGCCTGACTTTTCCCATGCTTCCCTCCCTCAGCCCCTGTGGACCTCCTCCTCCTTCGCCCCTCAGAGCCCTTTCTCTACGGCTGAGGAGACGGCCTCTGACCCAGGGAAGCTCCAGCCATAAAGGACTGCAGGAGAGGCCTTTCTGGGGCTGCAGGAATCACGCTCTTTGTACTGAAGGTAGGTCTCTATTCCTGGAGCTGAAAGAGGACCTTTGTGTAAATGTTTCAGTCCAGGATTGTGTGGAAGGGTTGCAGCTGAGAGAGTGAGCCCATGCTTTGCAGGCATAAAGCCCCAAATTTGCTCTCTAACAGCATTGTCTTCCCAGAAGGTGGAAGTGAGATTTCCAGACCTCAGACACACGGCAGTGAGTCTTTTTTATGTGTGTGTATGTGTTGTTTACTAGAGCTTTGTGACATATTAGTTTCTCTGGGTTTATATAATGAATTTACATATGTCTTCACTTCCCCAAAATGAGCATAATCCAGGATGCAATGTTCAGTTATAAGCCTATATATTTATAGATATTTGTTATATCAAGTGCAACACATTCTGCAGTGTGCATCTTTTTAAAAAATATACAAGGAAAACTGAAGAAATTGTGATATTCACAACAGATCCATTCAGAAACAATGCACACAAATGTACATGCCTCAACTTCTATGTGGTTTTAGAAAGCAGAGGGAGGAGGTGCACACTTGTTGCTCCTGTTATGACTGACATAAAAACACAACAGTTAGAAAAATAGTCTCATTTGCAAAAATGAAATAATTATTTTGACCAGTGTCTAAATGGGGAGGTGGTCATGATGAGGGGAGGCCATGGATCAGATCCTTAATGTAATGTTGGCCTATCCAGCCCAGGAGCTAGAGCTTCTCCACCTGGGACATAAAGCAGGTCCTCCCCTTCCTCCTCTATGTGAAAGAGAAGTCAAATTCTCATCAGTGATGATGACACAGCATGAAAAATTTGCATTCCTGCATTTAAAAATCTGAAGAGTCCTGAATCCTGTTGGTTAACCCTAGAGAGTAGACCCACTGAAACCATAAGTGACTGGTGAGTCAACATATAGATAAATCCAACTGATTCAGTGATTCTACTCTGATCAGGACTAGGCATAGGATACAGGCTAGTATTTAGGTCTGCATGTGGCTGGAACAGGATATTCCCAAGACAAGATGGACAGGCAGCATTGTGGAAAATGGGCACTCTCCACATGGGCAGAGACATTCTCAGAATTGTGACTTCTCTGCATGCAGAAGGCTGCCATGGGAATTGGGTGCTCCCCTTCCATTGGCTCAATGCTCTGGTGCCCCCTGATCCTGGGAGACGGGCTGTATCCCATGGAAGGGGAGCAACCTGAGAAGAGAGAGCTCCTTTCCTGCCCTACCTGACCGGGCGCCTCCCTGGTGAATGGCCAGTTGTAGACCCATTCCACCCAGAGCAAAACTGGAGCATAGAGAGTTCTGCTGGTTTGGCCACTGGGAGAATGAGGAACCACCAGGTCAGACAGCCTGACCCAGCAGAACCCTCTATGCTCCAGTGTTGCTCTGGGTGGAATCAGGCTATAACTGGCCATTCACTGACCCAGGTCCTACCATACAGTTGTGGAAGCCATCTCACACGGCCATTCCATGCTTAGTGAGAGCGTTGGGTGTGAGGTATTAGACAAGCATCCAGCTGTGTTTCTGTAGTCAGAAGCAAAATGAAGAAATGTTCCTCTGGGGGCATTGTGGACCTCTGCAGGTTTCAGCAGATAATGCATTCATTTCACATCCAGCTATGAGGACAAAGTCAGGACCCTTTCCAATTCCCCATCCCCTGATCCCCAGCTACTCTCACAAGGCATGGAGTAACTGTTGTGTAGGGGAGCTGCAGTGAGTCTGTGCTAGGTCCAGGGGGTTTTGTTTGGTCCAGAGGGAGGAAGGAGATGCTTACCTCTACATCGGCCCAAAGGAGGCATATGTTACCTGCGTATGTCATCAGCAGGATGCTCTTCTCTGTGTCTTTGACTGCTGCACGGTTTCTTGCTAAACCAAGCCTTACCCTGGTCTCTTTTCTCAGGAACTTCATCGCGATCCCCTTGTACACAGTGTTGGGACATTGTTTGCTGGAAGTGACCAAAGTGCAGGGCCACCAGGATCCCCCTTCCCACCTGATGGCCAACACAAAGGCCAAGCAGACGGAGCTGGGCTCCAACAGAAAGAGGCTGCCGAG
>NW_024805463.1:0-4523 GCF_019175285.1 Sceloporus undulatus
ACGTCCCTGCTCCCCCCAAAAAGTCCAGAAATAGACTTAAAAGGTCACCCTAAGTCAGAAATGACTTGAAGGCACAGAAGAAGAACAAGAACAATGTGCTATTCAGTGATGGCAAACCTATGGCATGTGTGCCAGAAGTGGCACTCAGAGCCCTCTCTGTGGGCACATGTGCCATCACCCCAGCACAGAGTTTGCCAGGGGTTGTTACTAGAAAGCCAGAGGGATACTGCACTTTGCAGTAAATAAGTGGGCTTTGGGTTGCAGTTTGGGCACTCGGCCTCTAAAAGGTTCACTGTGCTATATGTTCAATAAAACCAGCCCCAGTCAGCAGTCTAGCTATAGCATTTTAGACGTGCTGAAGTTTCTAAATATGTCCAAAGGCAACCTCATATAAAGCGTCAGGCTGTAACTGTGGTATGTGTTACGGTGACCTCACATTTCCAAGAATGAGCACAACTGGTGCGCTAGGTACTCCTGTGTACTCCTGGCCACTACTGGAACCTGGTTGTCCAAGCTAGAGGCTGGATCCAAGAGTGTACCCAAGCTGCATACCTGAGATTTCAGGGGAGTATAATTCAACACAGACTGACCCTCTGTTTCCTGATCTGCATTACTATTGGCATGTCTGTCTTTTCAATTTGTTCTTCCATCTAGTCCAATCCTGAAAGCAGACATTGGATCAATACTGGGACAGCTTCCTTGGCATGAGGTGTGCAGTTGAGCACATTGGTGACACGGAAGCATTGGTGACACTGAAGCACTGGATCAGAAGTCCCAATGCTTTAACATATATAGCATGAAGGACAAAACTGAGCCCCGAGGGACTCCACAGCCCAATGGCCAGACCGTCAAACGGATGTCCCCCAGATTCACCTTCTAAGTTGGCCTTCTCAGGAAGGACTGGAAGCACTGTAGAACAATAGTCCCATCCCAGAAATGTGGGCCAACAGGCAATTATAGTTGATTGTATCAAAAGCAACTGAGAAGTCCAGGAGAACCGACAGGGATACACTCCTCCTGTCCAGTTCCCTGGGTAGGTCAGCCACCAAGGCAACCAAAGCTGTCTTTAGTCCCATAGCCTGAAGTCAGAATGAAATGATTCTAGCTATTCGGTTTCATTCAAGAACTTCTGGAGCTGGGACACTACCACATGCTCCAGTATCATGCCCAGAAGGGATATTGGATACATACCAATAATTGTGGTGAGGTTCAAGGAGGGTTTTTTTCTTCTTCAATAAATGCCTCACCTTCAGGCTTACAATCTTACAATGGTGAGGAAGGGGATCAGGTCCAACAGTTCTTCTCTCCCTGGACCAAGGCAGATGGACTGGAGGGTGGGCTTTTCTTCTAAAGGAAAGGCCCGATGGCGTTGGCTGTGGCATTCTGGGATCTGTAGTTTTGGGAGGTATTTAGCCTTGTCTGTCAGAGAGCTCTGGTGCCAGAAGGAACTACAGGTCCCAGAATTCCATTGCATTGAGCCATGGCAATCAAAGCAGTACCAAATTGCATTATTTCTGCACTGCAGGTGCAGGGCCAGTGAGTCAAAGCCCTACGAGGAAATGATTTGTTCATGGCAATGGACCTATGGAAAGTATTTCCACACCCAAATCACCATCGTTCCACCTAGAACAGGAAACCAGTGCAGAGTATAAGCCACAAGATGAACGGGGCCATGTGTCGTTGTATTCCATCATAATGTATGATGATGCTTAGTAATGCGTCCTTTGTATTATCGCAAAGACTATGGAGTTTATCAGACAAGGGAAATTGGAAGTATAATCCAATGGCAATCCGAACGCAATCATGGGGTTTAATGTTATTGCATGATAGACTACCACACACAATTTTGGGCAATGGGAAGTCAGTCTGAACACAATCATGGGGTTTCACGTTATTGCGTGATAGACTACTACACACGAATTTGAGCAATGGCATGCTATTTTCGGGCAATGGGAAGCCAGTTCGAATGCAATTTGCATTCACGATTCTCAGCTTTCCCTTTCTTCTTTGTAAGGAATTGCAGGTAAATGTGATCATTTCCACCTAAGGTCCCCACTACCAGGGATGTAGCCAAGGGGGGGGGGATTCTTGGGGTCCGGACCCCCCCCTCCGTTAGATAAAATGAATGGTGTGTGCTGCTGCGCCGCCGCACCCAAGCCCCATTATAATGGTGGCACTTAGTCTGGACCCCCCCTTCCCAAAATCCTGGCTACGTCCCTGCCCTAAGGTGAACCTATCTTGGCAAATTTCTTCAGATGGAGTTTGCATTGCCATCCTCTGAAGCTTGTGACTTGCCCACTGCGTTTATACGGTCTAGTGGGGATTTGAACCCTGGTCTCCAGAGATAGTCCAGTGCGCCAACCACTACACCGCAGTCAACGTATTGAAGTGCATGTTTGTTGGGTGTCTAAAGAAAAACAAGACCACTTTCCATTTCTATTTTGTCCAGGTCTTATACATATGCTGGTTTAGAGTACGGAGCAGAATGCTATTGTGGAAACAAGTTACCAGTGACAGTCGCAAAGCAGGAAGACTGCAACAATGAATGTAAAGGAGAGAAAGGGACCATCTGCGGAGGCATCAACAGGCTCTCTGTTTACCGTGTGGAGGAATCGTGGATTGGGCCAAAACAACGTAAGTGATGTAAGGTTCTTAAAAGAGCATTTACTCCCAGGAAGGATGGAAAGCAGGATGCATGGTTCCATAGTATCCTTCATTACAAAGGGGACAAAGATGAGGTGTAACTAGGGCTTCGGTTTCAACTGGATTCATGCCCATGATACTTGCTCCAGAATCTGCTCTTTAAGTAGGTTTAAGTAGCTGGGATGGTGATATTCTGCCAGCTGTGTCCATGAGGGCTCCTCTTCAGACCTTCTGATGTCCATGCAGAGGTTCTTCCCTCGAACTCAGGCTGCGTTCTTACTGCAGAAATAATCCCAGTTGAGACCACTTTAATTGCCATGGATCGGTGCTATGGAACAGTCTGGAAACCGTGCCCTATGAGGAATGACTTAAGGAGCTGGGGATGTTTAGTCTGGAGAAGAGAAAGTTAAGAGGTGATATGATACCCCTGTTTAAATATCTGAAGGGATGTCATATTGAGGAGGGAGTAAGCTTGTTTTCTGCTGCTCCAGAGAATAGGACCCGGAACAATGGATGCAAGCTACAGGAAAAGAGAAAGTGGACGCACTCTTTTGCCAAGTGGCGCAAACTGGCACAAACTCATCACTTTACCAAGTAGCACAAACAGTCATCTGTCATGTTTGTCCTCCTGTTTTTGCCTAGGCGAGTGGTAGAAACAGATGAAGTCTTGCTTATTTTGTGCTTCCATTGTGGCAGACCCTCGCAGAACAAATCATGTGGAAATGTCAATACTCCAGCACTGCATTTCTTGGGTTCCCATGGTTACTGTGTTCCCAGCTGCACTTTCTAGTCCTGTGCATGAACTCACACATTCAGAGAGCACACATGTGATCTCTGAATCTTGACAGTATTGTATCCCGGCAGATTGATCTCAATAATTCAAACTCAGACAGAGATTTTATTCAAAACACAAAAATGAAAATATACAAATAGTTGCATTAGAGATCAACCAATATTACTGTAGGGCTTCTAGCAGGAATCAATTAACTCATAAATTGCAAACAATCTGATACACCGTGAAGTCGAAGGCTTTCATGGCCATCATCCATTGTATTTTGTGGGGTTTTGGGGCTATGTGGCCATGTTCTAGGAGAGGTTCTTCTTGACGTTTCGCCAGCATCTGTGGCTGGCATCTTCAGAGAATGCTTGCCTTGAGATGCCAGCCACAGATGCTGCCGAAACGTCAGGAAGAAACTCTTCTAGAATCTGATACACACTAAACAAATAAAGAAAATACAGTAAAGTCTCGATCATCCGACCTTCGTTAATCTGACATTCCGGATTATCCGATGTTGGATTGGTCAGTAGGCATGGCTTGTAGCCCTTACCACGCCCCCAGCTGGAAAAGGCTCCTAGCGCGGAGGCAAGCAGCACCAGGCCGCAAGCGCGGAGGCAGTGGTGGTTCGAGTGCCAGCACCACCACTAGTCCCATAGTGCAGCGGAGGCCCAAGTGCCAGCGCTAGCACCACCACCAGGCCGCGAGTGGTAAGCAGCACCAGCAGCGCCACCCATATGACCCTCCGGATTATCCAACTTTTTCGACTATCCGACCTATGGGACCGCCACTTTATGTCGGATAATCGAGACTGTACTGTATATGCATGGCTTGGGTCCAGAATACTTAAGGGAACGCCTTTTTCCATACTGTCCGTTCCGCACTTTAAGGTCCTCAAGTAAGAACCTTCTTCAGCCAAAAAGAGCTAGGCTAACTTCCGTCACTCAAAGGGCCTTCTCTACTGCTGTGCCAAAGTTGTGGAGTGACCTGCTGGAAGAGATCCACCATATCCCTACTCTTACAGCCTTCAGCATGACGTAACTGGCGATGTGCGATGTGTGGATGCTATGCGTCCGTTACGTCATGATGGCGGCTCCTGGGTATA
>NW_024805464.1:0-4523 GCF_019175285.1 Sceloporus undulatus
GTAAATTTACACAGCGCTGTACATACAATCTTTTTAATTGGACGGTTCCCTGCCCTCAGGCTTACAATCTAAAAAGACACACACACGCACACACACACATATATAAAAATTCTCATACAGACAAATGTGTGTGTACACATAAAAAAGGCATCACACTTTTGGCTGTACCACTATGTGTATATATATGAGTATGTATGTATGTATGTATTTGTGTGCGTGTGTGTGTATGTATATATATATATATATATATACATATATATATATACACTGTATATATATACACACACACACACACACACACACATATATATACAAATGGTGCATACCCCTTTTGTAAGTGGCTAAAGGCAGCAAATCTCGCGAAATACCGCGCTAAACAGTGACCTTATTCTTCACCCCCGGAAGTTAAAAATGTTGCGCCCCGTTCAGAGCATGCGCAAAGCTGCCGATGCGCATGGCGAACACACATTGTATTGGGCTGGTGTGGTGATCCAATCTGCACTGACCTCGCTTTGCGTGAATATGCATTGGCCTATGCGCAAGACCTCGATCCGGAAGGCCGCTCAGGTGTGGATGAACGATACGATATGACGCGAATACGAATCGGCAAAGTGTATTCAGAGAGTGCGAGTGTGGATGAACAATGCGATATGACGCGAATACGAATCGGCCAATGCGAAATGACGCTCAAAAAGCCCCCGTGTGGTAAGGTCCACAGTGAAATCCAAGACCTGGATTGGATAATACCTGGATTGGGTAATAGAAGGAAGATCACCCCAATCAGTTGTCAAAGATTATTCTAGATGTGTATGTATAGTGATATATCATTCTCATAGTGGGCCCTTATTATCCATTGGGAGTTGGTTTCCAGGACCCCCCATGGATACCAAAATCCATGGCTGTTCAAGTCCCATTAAATCCAACGTCATTGTACAATTGTGTTCCTTAGTAAAATGGCAAAATCAAGGTTTATTTTTTGGAATTTATAGTTTTTTTGAAGATTTTCAAGCCATGGATGGTTGAATCTATGGCTAGGGAGGGCCAACTATACTGCCAATTGACCTACAAAAGTATAACAGGGTGAGTTTTTGTGTCCCCAGGACTCATCAGGCTCAGGGGCTGGGGGCAGAGAAAATCTAAAAGCAATCCTGGCTAGAAATCAAAGCCACAGGACCTGCACGTAGGACTAAAATCCCAAAATGGGGATCTTCAAACTTCAAGAATCAACTTGAGGTGTGTTAGTAACAGATTTCACCTTAGGGGAAAGGGAAACAATTGGTGCCCTCCAATTCTTAAAATAAGTGTTGGGAATGATGCAACATTTACTCTCAACCCTCTAGATGTTTTTGGACTGCAACACTGAATATCTCTTAATATTGGCTATGTTAGCTAGGGCTGCTGGAAGTTGTAGTCCAACATCTGCAGTACCACGATTCCTCCTCCACTTAATGCTCTAGCCAAAGCTGCCAATCATTCAGTCATTCACAATAAAGGATCCTGAAGCTATGTTACTATACCTGCTTTAAAATGGTAGTCCATGACCCCTTTAATGACAAATATCTGTTGTCCCATGACTGTATAGCAACTAGGCCCTGACCAGCTGGTGTACCCATTAAGTAAATAGAATGTGGTATATTCAAAGATATAGCCATATCAGTATGTAGAGAGATCTTGTAGCACCCTTGAGACTAACTGAAAAAAAGAAGTTGGCAACATGAGCTTCCCTAGACTTCAGTCTACTGTACTTCCTCAGATGCATTCACGCACCAACTTCTTGTAGCACCTTGGAGACTGACTGAAAGAAAGATCTCTCTACAAAATGAGGTATGTAAGAGAGGAAACTCTAGTACCTTGAGGAAAGATGTTCTTAAGACTGTAGGAAAGTTAAATGGTATAGTTTGCATTGCCTTTGCTGCTCCTGGAAGGTGAAGTTAGGAAATGGCTATTGTCACAGAATCCCTGTCTTGGGTGCAAAACAGTAGCTTCCCTAAGGCTGTGTAAAACATAAAAGAAGGGAGATATGAGCAAGGAACTTCTGGCCTCAACAAACACCAGTGTTAGCTCTCTCTATTCTTGTGCAGTTTAGGCTCAGTTAACTATAGTAGCTCCTGGTCTGTCCTAACACGATACCCTTCTTGACTACAACTAATTTTAGCCTTGAACTGTAATGGGCTATGCACTGTTCCAACAATCTTATGAGTGAGCTTGTTCAAAATCACATTTTTGGTTTGACACAGAAGCAGCTTTTGCAGAAGGTAAGTTGCAGGGAAACTTAAGAGCTGACAAATCCAGTTAGACAGCAGGGCTGTGTTTACTTGTACTTTCCTCCAAATTTGTCTGTTTCTGTTGACTGAAGGCTAGGTGTTTGCCTGTTTTGACTTGGGAACTGGCAGAATCTGGTTTTTATGATAGTGACTACTTTTAAACAGTTAATAATGGCCCCCAGTGTAAAGTACCAGAGAAGCTTGCTGAACATCTGGCTTTCTCAAATCATACACAAATATACTACTACAAACAGCGGTGCCATTTATCACCCTCCTTAAGTACACCAGAATATAATTGTGCCACTACACTTGAAGCTCACACTTCTCTCCCTAAGAATGTCAATAAAAGTGTTCATCTTCCCTTCATGTTAAATGTATGATAAAGCCCTGCAGACAGACTTAGAAACATCTCTGTAGGTATCACTAAGTCTGGATGGAGTGGATAGTCACTGTTACAGATTTCTTCAGTGGTTAGTTGCAGGAAATAATCTCCACAGGTAGCCTGCCCACCTGCCAGTGAAATGAAACGATTATGTTCCATAAACCAGAGTCAAGAAATACAAGTTAGCACAAAGCATGTTTTCTAGTAGAAAGTACTCCAAAACCCAACAGCCTGACACAAACTCTGCCTCATTCCCCACTAGCAATGAAGGAATGTGTATCAATCCCAATGGGTGTTTATTGCTGCAATACACTAAAGGGCATGTAATTTTTTTGGTAAACCCCAAGATTCAAAGTTGAAATGCCTACTTTACAGCCATTACTCATCTGGTGCTATCTGTATGTACTCGGCTTGCTGCCTGGGAAAGATAAAAGTTGTGGTCCTTATCTAGAAGGCACTAGGTGGGGAAAGGCTTCTTTAGGTGAACACTAAAGTCTTAAACCCTCTTTCATCATCTCTTTACTCTCCACTCTGGCTCAAGTTGTGTAGATCTGTTACAGTATCATATCTGTTTCTTCCAAGCAAAGAAAGGGGCTTGTACACTTCCTTGCAGCATATCACAAATGGCTAGAATATGAGTTACTAACCTCTCCCTCTTTATCTATTTGGGCTACATGAAGATGAATTTGAAACCAGAGAAGTTGAACTATAATGAGATATGCAGGTTAAGCAAAAGAAAAAAGAAATGTCACAGTAAGCATAAAAAGGACTATACAGTATGTATATGCTACACTTCTACAAAAGATGAAACTGGGTACAAGATTCAGCATCTGCACATATACTTAGTGCTTTCAGTAATCACAGTATGTTTCACGGAAAAGTGACTGAATAAAATTTCAAGTATTCATGAGGGGGGATGTTTATTAGCCTTGCAAAGTCCTGATACCTAAAGCAGAATGTGTACATAACAGTTCCCCTTGTAAAATTATTTTCACACAATTAAGCTTCTCTTTACTGCATTTCATAGTGCATATCCATGTATACACTGCTTTACGTATTAAATGGTGGGGAACCTTTCAGTGCCAACCCCCCAATGCTTTTTACTCTCCTGCTGAACAGACAAGTAAGATGTCGTACTGGGAGTATAAAAAGGAAAATGGTGTATGTATGGAGACAGAATACTGTACTATCAAAAATGTGGCTTGGTGGGGCAGTGCTTATCAATTACCCTAACACATCTCACCTGTTTGACTCTGGCCTCCAATGCTATTGTGTCCCTGTATGGCCATTTGGCAACTGGACTAGCCTGCAGACTTAGAAGATTCTGTGCTGAGAATCCATCCATTTGAAAACAGACCAGGAAACCTAAGGAAGCGCCTAAAATGTTACCTTTTAGTTTACCATGGTTCTCTTCTTCAGCAGAGTAATGTTGTCTAAAGCCAACACACTACAATGCGATGTAGCCTCAAAAATCTAAAGAGGCAGCATGAATGCTAGTCACTAAGCTGCTTACTTCTTAGGTAGTTCCAAGTCAAATTTGACCGCTCTTCTACCTGACTTCTTTCTCTGTCAATACTACATGTCTCACCAGAAACAGTTCAAGTTTTCCCAGAAGGCACAAGTCCAAATAAAATGTGCCCTTCTCTTAGATTCCAGAAGGGTGGGGGTGGGGGGTGGCATGGGGAAGGAGTGGCCGTACAGATGGAGAGTAGCCTTCCTAAAACTTACTTCTACCAGATATAAGATAAAGGGTTCCCTACACATTTTTAAAGAGGCAAGAAGCAGGCCCCACCGTGTACTAAACATTGCTACAAATTTATTACAGATTTGTTTTTCAAGTACATTTTGAAAAGTAACAACCACTTTTTAAACATGTG
>NW_024805465.1:0-4523 GCF_019175285.1 Sceloporus undulatus
GTGTGGCTTCTTTGATGTGTGTGTAGATTTCCACTCTGACTGAAGCTCTTCCCACATTCCATGCATTTATAGGGTTTCTCTCCTGTGTGGGTTCTTTGATGTGAATGTAGATTTCCACTGTGACTGAAACTCTTCTCACATTCCATGCATTTATATGGCCTTTCTCCTGTGTGGCTTCTTTGATGTGAACGTAGATGTCCACTCTGACTGAAGCTCTTCCCGCAGTCCATGCATTTATAGGGTTTCTCCCCTGTGTGGGTTCTTTGATGTGTGTGTAGATGTCCACTCTGACTGAAGCTCTTCCCACACTCCATGCATTCGTATGGTGTCTTTCCCATGAGAACGCTTAAGTGTGTGTTCAATTGTGATTTACAGTTGCATATTCTCCCACAGACCGGACACTCTTCTTGATCTAAGCCTATGGCATCATGAGGGACAGAGGAGTTGTTGTCCTCGTTCTTCCTTTGGTTTCCCCTTTTTCTTTTCAGTTCCTTTTGATTTCCAAACTCCTCTTCTGTTTCCATGAAAGGCTCCGTAATTTCCATTGACGTGGCAGGTGGCTCCTCATAGTTCCCTCTCTGCTGCTCATTACCTGCGTCAGGAAAAAGGAAAACCAATTAGGACCCAAGCACAGAATCAATCTGAAGTACTTTATTTTATGATCTCCCCATTCCTTCAAACATGATCTCCTTTCCTTTGGAATACGGGACTCTCTCAGCCAAGAAATCAGCCATTCCCTTCTGGTCATTTTCCCCTTTAGCTCCAATATTCAGGTCTAGCAAGACTAGAGGAAGAAGACTCCCTGAAATGGGAAATGAACTTCCTAGTGTCAGTCTTTTCTATCTGTCCCAAGTCCAGACAGAAAAGGGAAGGAGGACCAAGGCCAGGACTAGAGACTTTATTCTGCTGAGGGCAGTTCTACAAGTATGAATTACACTAAAACCTGGGGGCAAACTGAGCATGGAATGTGGGAAATGTTTGAGTTGATATGAAGAACCATGTTGATATCCATGCCGTTGTCTTGGGCCAGAGGTCACTGGCTACGGCCGGCCCAAGAGAACCATTGACAACCCACCCATGGGTCAGAGACCTTCCCCAGGCCCTCTGCCCCTTCATCCCCAGAGAGGAGGACATCTCTTGACCAACATCTAGGCAGGTACCTGCAGGTCCTTCTCCTTCCATGGAGCCCTGGTCAAAGGGGTCTCCTCCTCCTTCCAGGCGGGAGATGAGATCCGGTTTGGGATCTTCTGCCAAAGAAAAGAGAGAGAGAATACCTAGACCTTGTTGTTATGGCTATTTTATTTTTATTTTTTAATTAATAATTTTTAATTTTATTAGATTAAAAAAAATAGTACATACTAATACATACACATACAAAAAACATATAATACACAACACATAAAACATACAAGCATCTAAATCGCAAACATAACCACATATTTAACAATTCTCTTCTATCTCTCTCCCTTCTATCCTATCTACTCTACCCTTAGACATCTACTTACAAATAACATGACATCTAACAGACAGGTTGACTTCCTAACTACTAGACATACGCTTGTTGATCATATTTGTCTATCAATTATTCAGTGTTCAACTTTGATTATCATTTTCAAAAAGAAAAAAGAAAAGGACTTGATGAAGTACAAAAAAGAAGACCCTACTTTTCACCTTACCACTGCCGGAAAGATGTTGACAGTGAACTGTTCATTCAGATTGTAGTGGTTTTACATCAAACCTATAGTAGCTTCTTTACCCCACTCGTTTTCAAAAAAGGTTGACACTTTCTTCCAATAATCTAGATGCTTATCTCTACACATGTTATTTGACTTCAGTATCATAATGTCTATCCCCATTGCTTCATATACTTTTAATAGCCATTCATCACACAATGGTATTTCCTCACTCTTCCACCTTTGTGCATAGCAAATTCTTGCTAATGAAACCATGTGAAATATTGCCCTCTCATCTTCTTTTCTGATTCCTTCATCCAGCATTCCTAATAAATACAACTCCGGCTTGGGTGTCAAATCTGTTCCCATTATCTGATTAATCGAGTTATTGACCATCCTCCAAAATTGTTTTGCTTTACTGCACTCCCACCATGCATGAAAAAAAGTTCGCTTTTTCTTTCTACATTTCCAACAATTATCTTTTTTGGTTTTATAGATTTTGGCCATCTTGTAGGGTGAAAGATACCAGAAATACATCATTTAAAAAAAATTTTCTCTAATATTTTGTGAAATAGTTAGCTTTTTTTGGTCTTTCCACACCTTTTCCCATTGATTTAGCATAATTGGGTGTCCTACACATGTAGCCCATTTTATCATCTGACTTTTAACTACCTCTTCTTCCATTTCCAAGGATAGCAATATTGCATATACTTTCCCAATTAGTTTGGTATTATCTAAATACAGAATTTCGCTCAGTTCAATTTTTTTAATATCCAATTCAAACCCAATTGTCTTTTTGTCCATTTTAAATCTCTCATAAATTTGCCTGTATGTGAACCAATTAATATTTGTTTCCTCAATTAATTCTTCTCTTGTTTTCATTCTTACCTCTTCTCTTGTTTTTACCCACAGGTCCTCATATCTTAGCCATCCAATCCCTTCGCTCGTCTCTTTCCTACAAATGGCTTCATGTGAAGAGACCCAGCCACAAATCCTAGGTAAGATATGTCTCTTATATTTGCTCCACGTTTCAAAGAGGGGTTTTCTGATTACATGGTTTGTAAATGATTTGCTAAGTGAGTTATTTCCATAAACCAGATAACAGTGCCAACCCACATTAAGATCTTCTCCCTCCAGTTCTAACAGTGTTTTATTTGACAATATCATCCATTCTCTTACCCAAACTAAACTACATGCCTCGTAATAGGATTGCAAAGAAGGTAATCCCACACCGCCTTTTTCACTATCATCTTGTAGATTCTTAAATTTGATTCTTGGCTTTTTCCTCTCCAGATGAAATCAGAGATATCTTTATTCCAATTTTTGAACATTTTTCTTGTCGTAATAATAGGGAGCGTTTGGAAAAGGTATAGCATTCTTGGTAGGATATTCATTTTAATCGCTGCTACCCTACCTAACAGAGAAATGTTTAACTTGTTCCATCTTATCAAATCTTTTTTTATCTCTTTCCAGATTTTTGTATAGTTATTTTCAAACAATTTGTTTGATTTCTTGGTAATATTCAATCCTAAATATTTAACTTTGTTTGTCACCTTAATTTCAGTTAGGTTACCCAATATTGATTCCTCTTCTTTGCTAATATTTTTTGTCAGTATATTTGATTTGTCTTTATTTATTACACATCCTGATACTTTGCCAAATTCTTCAATAATTTCCATCACTTTTACCGCATTCTTTATCGGGTCTTCGATAACAATAACAACATCGTCTGCAAATGCTCTGATTTTAATTTTTGAATTTCTTAATTTAACTCCCTGAATATCTGATTTTTCTCTGATTCTTTTAATTAATAGTTCAATTACCAGCAGAAACAACAGGGGGGAAAGAGGGCAACCTTGGCGTGTTCCTCTTTGAATTTGAATTACTTTTGTCTTTTCTCTATTAATCTTAATTTGTGCAAATTGTTTGCTATAAATTTTTGATAGCCAATTTAAAAAGTTTAAACCTATGTCTATTCTTTTTAGTAATGTTAGCAGAAAGTTCCAATTAACTGAATCAAAAGCTATTTCGAAATCAATGAAGAGCAAACCCATTTTTTTTCATTATGTTTCTCATAATACTCAATAGTGTCAATTATCAGTCTTGTATTGTCCCTGATTTGTCTACCAGGTAAAAATCCTCTTTGCTCCTCCCCAATTGTTTCCACTAAGCAATCTCTTATGGCTGTTTTATTGACCTATATCCTGCCTCTCTCCCAATACATGGACTCAAGTGGTGAAGATCAAACTTCAAATGCTCTACATGTGGTCCTCCAAAGATGCTCCCTAAAACTCTGGCTTAACTGCTCCGCTCCCTGATTTCTTTCATGGCGCCAAGGAAATGCCAAGAAAGAGGCAAGGCATTAGAGGACTGGTCCTGCCATGAGTCCGGTGGGACACCATCCCTGATGATGAGCACAGACAGATGTGTGTCTTGTGTGTTGTGGCCTGCCTTGCGCTCCTTCAGCCAGTCCAGGTTCTACACAAGGAATGGAAGTGGGGCCATCTTGGCAGTCAGACAATGGCTGGGGCTTCATGTGCCCAGTATGTGTGTGGCAAAACTGGGACAGATAGGGGTCAGAGGGAGAAGGCCATGGGGCAGAGAGGAAGGGGTCTTGGGGTCCCCCTCTTTATTTCTCTCTCTCTCTTTTGGGGGTCAGTTTCCTTTCTCGAAGGCCAACCTGGGACTGAGAGGGGCCAGAGGGTTAAGGCCATGGGGTAGAGAGGAAGGGGTCTTGGGGGTCGCCTTTTTCTTTCTCTCTTGAGGGTCAGTTCACTTTCACTAAGGACAACCTGGGACTGAGAGAGGCCTGAGGGAGAAGGCCATGCGGTAGAGAGGAAGGGGTCTTGG
>NW_024805466.1:0-4522 GCF_019175285.1 Sceloporus undulatus
ACACACACATATATATACACACAAAAACATACACACACAGCTTCTTTGTTGGTGGTGGTAGTGATGTGTGCATTTGTGTGTGTCAACTGTAGGGCAAAAATCTGGGGGGAATTGTAAAAACGGAGGGGGGGTTGAAAAAGGTAGAAAATCAATTATGGAATATTTTATTTTATCATGATTCAGGAAAACCAGAGCCAAAAATGGCCTTTAATAAATAAATAATAAATAAAAACTTTATTTATATACCGCCTTTCCACAGTGAGCAAAGCGGTTCACAAGACCATCAGCACAATTACACCGTACATCGAATACAACATAAATAAAACTGCAAATACATATATAATTAAACAAGCATCCTTAAAATCACAAATTAAAACAATAAAAAACATCTGTCAGTCCTAAGAGCATCTTTCAACAAGGAATAATATCTACAGGGAGTCAGGAGGATATGCTGACCGGAAAAGATGGGTCTTTAAGGCTTTCTTAAAGGCATCTAGAGAGGAACCAAGCCTTATGTCCTCCGGGAGCTTGTTCCAGTATATGGAAGCTGCTGATGAAAATGCTTTTTGGCGAGTTGATACCAGTCTCATCTTAGGATCTTCACGTAAGCATTTCCCTGTAGTTCTGAGAGTGCGGGGCGGATTGTATGGGAAGAGGCGTTCCCACAAGTAACACGGGCCCAAGCCATGTAGGGCTTTATAGGTGATAACCAACACTTTGTATTGAGCACGGAAGCTAATAGGCAGCCAGTGGAGTGATCTTAATACCAGTGTTATATGATCAAATCTAGAAGTTCCAGCGACCAATCTGGCTGCAGCATTTTGAACTAACTGAAGCTTCTGAACCTGGTACAAAGGTAGCCCCATGTAGAGCGCATTACAGAAATCTAATCGAGAGGTTACCAGTGCATGTACTACTGTTTCATGGTCCTTTCAGTCGAGGCAGGGTCGCAGTTGGCATATCAGCCGAAGCTGGTACCAAGCACTCTTGGCCATCACATCTACTTGAGATGATAACTGTAGTGATGAGTCCAAGAGTACTCCCAAACTGCAAACTTTGTCCTTTAGGGGAAGTGTGACCCCAGCCAGGACTGGATGACAAATCTCCCTGTCTGGACTTGGGGTACCTATTGTGAGTACCTCTGTTTTCTCTGGATTCAACTTGAGTTTGTTTTCCCTCATCCAGCCCATTACTGACCCCAGGCAGCCATCCAGAGGAGATGATAACTGATAACACCAAGCTCCATGCTTCCAGATGATCTCTCCCAGCGGTTTCATGTAAATGTTAAATAGCATGGGGGACAGAATGGCGCCCTGAGGGATGCCCGATGTAAGTGCTCTTTTACAAGAGCTGCTGTTCCCCAGCCTCACCATCTGGAATCTTCCCGAGAGATAGGAACGGAGTTCCTTTTGTGGGCCTTCACATCTCTAGTCTGTGCTCAAGTCATTTCTGGACTTATGGCAACCCTAGTCAGAGAGGGTTTGATTTTCCCATCTTCTGAGGCTGAGAGAGTGTGACTTGCCCAGTGGGGTTTCTCTTACAGCCAAGTAAGGTATCGAACCCTGGCCGTCCTCCACCGCTGCCTCTTGCAGCACTTCCTCAGATGCATCTAGGTGCTCTAAAATATGTCTTTGAATTCTATTATTATTATTATTATTATTTGAAAGAAAGAAGTTGGCAGCATGAGCTTTCCTAAAGTCTGCTTCCTCAGATGCATTTAGTCTCAGAGGTGCAACAAGATCTCTGTAAGGATGTATGTTTTTGAAATAGATGTGAAGGAAATGAAACATGAGGATGGAGGGAGAGATGGAACTCCCAGAATTCCATAGCCTCGAGCCAAGGACCCCACAACAAACTCCAACTCCCATAATAATAATACTTTATTTTTAAAATAATAATAATAATAATTTAAGTTATTAGTTTGCTGAGGCACCAGAGCTCTCTGGCAGAGAAGGCTCAATGTCTCAGGACACTGCAGTTCCCAGAATTCCATAGCACTGAGCCAGGACAGTTAAACTGGAGTTAAACTCGATTATCTCCCCAGTGTGGATGCAACCTAAGAGAAGGCAACTGCTACAAAGGGAAGGAGAGATGTAGATGAGGAGAATGACAGGAGAATAGACGTAGATGTGGATGAAATGGATGGGGGCTCTGACACGGAGGACCCTTTGAATTTGGCTGCCAGGGATGAGAAAATAGAAGAGAGGAAGAAAGGGGAAGCTGTCATTCCCGTGAAAGTGGAGCCAGGCTCCCTTCTTCATCCTGGAAGTGCCAAGGTTCAGGATGTCTTCAGGGTCCCACTGAGCATGCGCAAGGGTCCCAATTCGAATCGTTGAATCCCCATGGTATGCAAAGGTGTGGAAATTTGCACTCACTCCGCTTTGCCTGAATCCGCATCACATGACTTCCTTGGATTCGATTCCCCCTCAGTTCGGAAGGGCAACGGAACAGCAACCAGGTGTGATAAAACAGCCACGTTACAGTGGTGTTTATCAGACGAGCTCTTAAAGAGGTACTATTCCAGTGTGACTCCTCTAGCTGCCTCCTGTTGCATGCTGGGATTGGCAGTTTTAAGGAGGGGTATTTAGAATTCTCAGGCAGAGAAGTTCAGCTCCTTAAAACTGCCAATCCCAGCATGCAACAGGAGGCTGCTAGAGGAGTCACACTGGAATAGTAGCTCTTTAAGAGCATAGTGTGATAAACATCAGTGTCAACCCGAATCATTCGACCCACACTCACCCCTGATCTTAGCTCCAATAACCTCAGTGTGATAAGGGACTCTGTTCCAGGCAAGAGGAAAGGGCTGTGTGAAAATCTTCAGCTCATTTAGCAACTTGCTATAATTTGCAAGGCTTAACTAACTGCTGCAACTTGCAGAGACTCTCGAGGGGTATCTAATTATTTACTTAGCTTCCTCCTTCTTTACAAGTTGTTATAGTGCCAGGATTCACCTTTCACTCTACTTTGCATCCACCTCCTGGCTATAAGCTGTTGTTGTTTGTTGTTATTGTTGTTGTTGTTGTTGTTGTGTCTTCGACTCATTTCCAGCTCATGGTTACCCTAAGGCAACCCTATTGTGAGGTTTTCTTGGCCAAATTTGTTCAGAGGTGGGTTGCCTTTGCCTCTCTCTGAGGTTGAGAGAGTGTGACATGCCCAAGGTCACCCAGTGGGCTTCCATGGCTGAGCAGGGATTCAAATCCTGGGCTCCACAATCCAATGCTCAAACCACTATACCACACTGGCTATACTAAATTAAAGGGTCCTTATCCCATTTGTGGTTGGCACTTAATGCATAATGCTTAATGAGTTACCAAAGGCCATCCCTAGATCTCAGGTTTTGTTCTGGAAACCTCAGGTCTTGGAATTGTAGACCTAATTCATCACCCCACTGACATATAAACCATCAGTCACTGCCAACAAAAGGAATGCATTTAAATTAATCTGGTGCTCTCTTAAATAAGGATCTGGCCTTGTCTATCTAGATCTGCCTTGATGACCTTCAAAGCTCTGGTCAGGCGTGTCAGCAGCGGGGACGAGGCGCTTATCATGAACAACAGAAGAGGCTCCGAGTTTCTCTTGCATCGTTCAACTTACCAGAAAGGAATTGCCCTCTTTGCTAGGTAAACTTCAGAGCTCTTCAAGATCTCAGGCCTGTGTTTGGTTGGGATTAAAAATTAGATTTAACTGAAATCCAAAAAAAAAAAGGGGGGGGGAGTAACTTTGCCAAGCTTGGAGTGGGTGATGGCTTTGAAAACAGACTTCATGGGATGGCTAGCTGGTTGTTGGAATGCCAAACAAGAGCACCCAATACTGCAACATTTTGTTACAGGCCCTGTTATCAATATTTCCATTTTCCATGCTAGAGTTCTGATTAGAAACCAGAGGAATGAACAGATGCTCCCTCAACTGATGGACATTTTGGACACCAACGAAAACCAGATACACATTACCGTGTTGACTTTTTTGGTGGAGGTGAGCCTGTTGGGGCAGCTAGAGGAGGAAAACGGAACTGCCAGAGCAAAAAGCAGCATTGTTACTAAACTGGGGTGTTGAGCATTGGCATGCCAATCCAATGTGCCTGTGCCACCTGCACCTGCAATATCCCCCAAGGTGCTGTGGGCATCCATACCCATCTGGGCACCATGCAGGTCCATGCATAATGCTCAGTCATGCACTCCGCACAACGTGGTTTACAGAATCTTGAATTGAAACTCAAAGGGCTTATCAACTTCCCCTGGAGTATTCTGGCTTTGAATTCTCAACAACTTCGCCCCTTGCCTTGTGGGATTTTGGCTCTCTTACCCAGCGGTGACAGGCAGCTACCATCCCACATGGCCCCCCTATAGATGCTTGACACCACTGCTGAGATCAGAATAAGGGCCTCTGACATGTTACCAATGTTGAATGCCTTTTCTGACCTCAAGAGTAGCTTGTGCTTGCGGTGGCTTTTGTTCTGCGGGTAAAGAGATTACACCTAAACATTAGGAGGAACTTCTTAGCAGTAAGAGCTGTTCAACCCTTC
>NW_024805467.1:0-4521 GCF_019175285.1 Sceloporus undulatus
CAGAACACATAGACCCTGGCATTTGACACACCACGCCGGGTGCCTACACCAGGACTGTGTCGGTGATTTCAATCCAAACTCAAGGAATAAGTGGTTATTAGGTAGAGTAGGCTTCTAAATCCTAACTTTATTTGTCATCATGCTGTAAGATTATTTAAAATAGTCTCACCTTGAAACAAATCACTATAGGTGGACTTTTTCGGGTACATTTTCTTGCAGAAAATCTGTGTGAATTTAGTTAAAATGTGCAGGACTAGCAAATTCAGTATCTGCTGGCTTGCATAAAAAAACAAAGAAATCCAGTAGCACCTTTGAGAGTAACTGGGGAAAGAAATGTCTAGCATGAGCTTTTGTGGATAACAGGCTACTCTACTCCATCAGATGCTTACACTAGAAATTTCTTTTTCCCAGTTAGCATCCAAGGTCTTACTGGATTCCTTGTTGGTGTGTAGTAAAAGTTGTAGCATTGCATATACTCTTCATGTCTTTGTGAGATATCAGTCTGTTATGTGGTGCTAATGTGTATGTGTGTGCTTAGCTTCACAAATGAAAAAGACACAAGAGGCAAGAGTTTTATCCAGTGTTTTGAAGAGGAATTTTAGTAATACATTGTTCATATTATAGAAAACATGGGGAAAAACTTTCTCCATTATTTGATATCTCAGGTTCCTTTCACACTATACAGTTATAGTATTTTCATGCCACTTGAACTACCAGAGCCTTATCCTGTAGTCCTGAGAACTGTAGTTTGTTGAGGCACTTGATCTCTCTGGCAGAGAATTCCAAATTCCTCATAAAACTACTAATCCCAGGATTCCATAAAACACAGCCACAACAGTTAAAGTGGCATTGAAGTGACATAATTATGTCATGTGAAAAAGACTTTCCTCTTTCCCTGGAGGTGAGATTTCATGAAGAGTCTGGAGAATAAAGCATGTACATTTCTTCAGGTACTGTCTCACTGTGCCAAGATGGCCAGTCTAGGCTACAGTCTTGGCAAAGGTAAGATTTCTTCACAACTCTAATTAAAGCTTCTTCAGTAAAATGGGTGTTGCCATTCCCCCCCCCCCACACACACACACACAGAGAATACTTAATGACAGAGCTTCTGGATGATGGAAGGATGGATGCCACAATTTTCCAAACAATACAGCTTACTAATGTGCACCTTATTCATAACAGTGCAAACTATTAGTATCCAGATGTTTGAAGCATGATACCAGCGTGGATGACCAAAGCTCTGGTCAATTTAATGCTTTAAATGCTATCTCCAGTTTTACATCCTTGTCTCAAGGTTCAGTAAATTGCACTGGACATCTGGAAGGAGATAGGCAGTGGCAGGGACTCCAGATCTGAATCCAACTGTTAGCCCAAATTAGATTCCCCATAGTTGCATAAATTAATAGCAATTATTTAATGGATCTATTCAAGTTGGGATTAACAACAGGACCCTTGCCCGAATCAAGAAAAATAGTACAATTTCTCTGTCAAAGAACTGATAGTTCCAGTCCCATTTGGAGCAGGAAAATAAATTCCACTCAGGTTTTGGAAACAGCCATGGCTATACCACTTCTGTTTCCTCACCACAGAAGAAGTTACTTAGTCAAGGCAGGCAAAGGAGCAGCAGGAGAAGCAGAGGTGGGGAGCATTCCTTAGGTTGAATCTTTGGTAGGGATGGAAAGAGTATTCACTGTTATTCATTTCTTGTCTAAAAAAAAAAGGTTACTTAACATTTGTGAAATCTCATTAAAAAGACTAATACAGTAGCTGGAAGTCTGCATAGTTTTTGCACAATAATCACAAATCTCAAAGTGTTTCAGGAAATACTTCTGCATGTGTGTGCGCGCACGCATACATGCAGAGCTATTTCCTAAAAAACTTTGGGATGTGTGATTAATGTGCAAAAGGTATGCAAAATTCTGGCCCCATATTTATTCTGTATTATTCATAATGATTATGGGAAACTGCATAAGAAACTCCCACAGTTTCCAAATAGCCATGCATATGTTTTTGTTGTGCAAGATTCTTGCACAAAAATCCTACACAAAAAGTCCTGCACAAAAAATCCAGCATGACAAAAATCTCACAAAGGTAATTGCCCGACTCCCTGGGCAGGCTGTGTTGCCACCAGGGCCCAGCAACACGGAGCTCTGCGTGCCCCAGCATGCCTTGCTGGGGCATGCTTGCTCCCTATTGGCTGGCCAGGGGGGGAGGGAGGGACACTCTAGGAGGCAGGAGGTCCCTCTTGTTGGTCACCCTGGTCCTCCAGGGCAGCCAATTGGCTGGCTGCTCCTGGGGGTAGGGCGACTCCCCTCCCGGCTCCCACCTTCGTGTCTGGCCTATTTAAGGCCACACAGCCTCCTCTCTGGGTGCCATTCTTGCTCAGCTCTGGTCGAGCTCAGAGCTGAGCTCCTCGGGCTAGCATGGCGGCGGTGGCCATTTTGGGCAGCAGGTGAGCGTGCCCCTTCCTCCTTCTGAGCCGCGGCTGCCATTTTGTAAGGGGCTGCCGCCCTCTTCCCGCCCCCCACACCAGCATTGACTGCAGGCCGGAGAGTGAGCAGTTGTAGCCCAGGTGGCTAGACCAAGCCATGGGTCTCCTTTTGCGTCAGTTCATCCCCTGATGGCACCAGATTCCCCCAATCTTGGAAGCTAAATAAGGTCGGCCTGGGTGCCTATTTGGATGGGAGACCGCCACCGATTACTTGGTGCTTTGAACTATAATTAGCAATCAAGAATTGGCAAAACCATACAGTAGCGAACTATTCAATTAGCACTGTGACCTTCAATTGGCCTTCACCATGGACTGCAATTGCTAAGGCTGCTTAATTGGTCACACTCTCTCAGCTGCCTTTTACATTTTATTTTCTTTTATTAATTTTCAATTGACCAAATTCTACCCTGCCTTGCATCCTTTGGGCTGCAAATTTGGTCACACTCTCTCAGCCTTTTACAATTTATTTTATTTTATGTATTTTCTCATGGATACTTCACTATGATCATTAGCTGATTGTTTCTCACTGTAGCACCATGCCCAACAAAGCTGTGCACCCCAAGGCGCCCTCTGCCTCAGCCATGGGTGGCCAATCTAGACAACACGGGGGACCCCAGCCTGTGCCGGACCTGGATTCTACCCCCAACCCCTTCCTGAGAACCACTCTGGACTCAGGTTCCAGGAACTTTGCTGCATCCAGATCCTCCCGTGCCAGGCCATCGTCAGCCATCCCTCTGTTGTCCGATTCGGCAGTGACAGAATTGTCTCACTCCATCGCCGAGCTGATTTCAAGAGCCACACCGCCCTGCCACGGGTGTGCTCCAGATATTCTTCCCTTCAGGCGATGGCCAGTTCCTCCAGAGCTTCAACCTTCAGCCAAGCACTTTCTTCAGCTTGTGGCAAAACCCCTGTGGCGGTGCGGCCTTCAAGGGTCTTGTCGTCCTCCAGCTCCAGCTCCAGTGGCGTGACTTCATCATCTTCTAGTTCAGATGACGATGTGACCGGAAATGTAGGAGCAACCAACAGACATAGGAAGTACAAGAATAAACGCAAGGCCAAGAAAAGGTGACTACGGGCTCGTGTCACCCAAACTGATCAGCATGTTCAAGATGCTGTTAGCGATTCATTACCCATTGGCAGAGATCGTTTTTGGGTTGACCATGCCCTGGCCCTGGCTTGCCACACTGGGCCATCAAGTGATGTACCTGGCGACCCGATCTTCAGGTGGTTTGGGTCGATCAGCAAGTGGTGGGGTTACCAGTATGTGCACCTGGTGAGCACCCTCCTGGCTCTCATCACTCACGGAAAACAAGAAAGCTTATTCTTAGGGGCTGCTTTGTCTATGTCTTCGGTTTAGTCCCTCCTACGGGTCAAGCAACTTTAGCGGTCACCTCTTCCAGAGGGAAAAATAAGGTCCCCTTGCCCCTTCAGTCGACCGTAATTTTGATAATTGGCTGGAGGGCTTCACCATCTTCAGGTCTGTCATTGCTATGGCCTTCCCTGAGCGGTCTTGGCATCTAGATAGCCATTTGCTGCATGACCTTAGGGTCAGAGAATTCGCCGGTGATACGGCAGCTATCACTTATAATTCGGCATTCCGACAGCAAAATTCCAAGGAGCGTTGGGACCAACTCCATCTGGCTTTTGGAAGTCGGTACACAAACTGTGCTGCGCGCCCTTTCCCCCGCTTCAGTCCTTCCTGATAGTTTGGGCCACTTTTGCCGGGATTACAATGTCGGAAAGTGTTTTCACACTCAGTGCAGGTTTGACCACCTCTTTGCTGCTTGCAGTGGCTCACATGCCAGGCTGTCTTGCCCTTTTGCCCCTTCCCCCTCACAGACCTCCCAGGCTCCACGCCCTGCCCCTTTTCCCAGCGTGGGAGCCAGTCTTGCTCTTAACTAGCCATTGCACAGGAGCCTTCCGCCAGGCTCTGATCCTCAGCTCTTGCTTGCAGTTTATTTCACCACCTGCTCCTCCCCTCCTCCCTTCCTGGCTTTCTGCTGTTGCAGTTCCTGCCTTATCCTCCCACA
>NW_024805468.1:0-4521 GCF_019175285.1 Sceloporus undulatus
TTTGTCTGTCCATATGTCTCTTTATGTTTTAAAGTTATATTTTGTTAAGATTAGGTTTTAATTACTAATAGTAAAGATAATGGCTCTGGGTTGTAAATTTGGCTGGGGATTGTGGGTTGTGGTATAGGTTAGGTAAATGGGGGTTGGGATTTGTTGCAGCTGGCTAGAATAAACACACACATTTATATATACTCTTCTACTTGTGTACAATTTAAACATAAGCAAATGCATGGAGAAATATGGAGGTACATATGAATGCACATTGATGCACACATCTCACATTCTGGTCAACATCAGTATGTATATATAATCATAACTGTGTATACGTTTACTTCTGGTCATAACAGCATAACTGCCCTGAGATTACTGTAATTGGAAATTTATTATACTTTGTGATGTTTTTATGATATGTATTTTACACATGATTGGCTCCTGAGGACACTCTGAGGGTTGCCATTGGCTGGAGTCCCCTCCCACCCACCATCCCTGGCCCTGATTGGCTGGAACCCCGGTCCCTCCCACCATCCCTGGCCCTGATTGGATGGAATCCAATTTTGTGTTCTGGAGGCCATTTTATGCTGCTTGTGACTGTGGGGAATAATGTTCCAGAGCCTTCTCTGAGGCCTCAGTTGAACAGAGGCTCCTCTTTCTCTCCTGAGGCTCCAGAGTCAGAAGGAGACCAGGCTCCTTGGGCCAAAAGGAAGGAAGTGTGTCTCTTTTCTGAGAGGGTTTTCTTATTACACAGCTCTGCTCCTTCTGGGGAACATGGGTTTTAAAACAGATCAGAAATGGGGAGGATAGTTTTAAGACAAACATTATTCTTATTCTTCACAAACATTGGGCTTTGGCTCCTATCCCTTTTTAAAATAATTGTTTTAATAACTGTCCAGTAATTTAATGGCATTTTATTTTGGATGGGAGTGTTAGGAAGGGTTTGGGATATAATGAAACATGTTTTTATTGTATTGTATGGATATTTCTATTGTAAGCTGCTAAAAGGTGTCCATTCTTGTGTAGTAATTGTCTTGTGATTAACTCCCACAACAGCCTTGTAAGGTAGGCTTCATAGGCTCCTAGGGCTGGAAGGGAGCCCCAAGGGCCAAACAGTCAGCCACATTCTGCCCTCCAAGTCCTCCGAAGAGATGGCCATCCGGACAGAGACTCCTCCAATGCTATTTGAGGCAGCGTCTCCCATAGATTTGCCAAGAGGTCATGGGGCCCACAGTCCCATAGGAACCAGTCCTTACCCCCCACTTTGGGCAAGGAGACCCCCTCAGCCCCTGGACTATTTACTACCAGGAGTTACTATGGCTGGGACTCAGAGGACTAGTTTCCTAGGCATTGTCACCTTCTGCCCTCCATTGCCATTTCCCTTGAGCTGGGCCCTCTCTGTAAGACTGTGATGGTGTGAGACTCTGGAAATACTCTGACCAAAGATCCACAACAAACTTCAGATGATACAGAAAATTTATTGACAGAACTGGAACAAAGTATTCTTGCCACGTCTTTGCCAAAACTGAGAGTTTCAATTGGAATCAGAACCTTAAAATTCCCTCCAACCCCTCCCCTTGAGTTGGTTCCCAGCTTTTCTGCCTTTGAAGTAGCATCCCTTTCTTTGATCTGTAGGAAGTAAGGAGGGGGGGGTTTACCATTTGGTTCCTGGCTCTTCTATCCGGCAGAGATCTAAAGCTATATACCGAGCTGGTTTCAGATTCCCAATAACCCCTCATAAATTACCTACTGCCATGTCTACGTGACCAACCGGCTTGTCTCCCATGGCAGCATCCCCCCACTCTTCCAAACGTTGCTATATGTCTATCTATATCTATTATCTATATCTATCTCTCTATCTATCTGTCTATCTGTCCACCTCTCTATCTCTCTATCTGTCTATCTCCCTGTCTATCCAGCTAGCCCTTTATCCATCTATCTATCTATCTATGTACTCATCTATCTATCTGTCTGTTCATCCATCTATCTATCCATCTGTCTATACATCTATCTATCTAGTAAAATGCACCCTGCATGCTTAACTACTTATCCATCTATCTATCCATCTATCTATCCCTCTATCTATCTGGCAGAGGACACCCTGAATGCCCAAATGAAGGTGGATTCTGACAGATGGGGCAGGAGTGGGGCTGAGCCACAGGAGAGGAGACCAATTCAGGGGGGATTCAGGAGACAAAATGCCAGCAGCCGCTTTGTCTCCTGCACCCATTGAGAAGGGAGTATAGCTCAGTGGTTGGAGCACCCGCTGTGCATGGAGGAACTCTGAGGTTTTGTCTTCGCAGCCTCTCCCTCCCTTCTCCTGACCCTAAACTACCCTTGGAGAGTCACGGCTGGCCGTCCCTCTGGACCCATGCCTGTATTGGGGGAAAGACGTTCAAGGAGGGTGACCAGATGTCCTCTGCACAAAGGAGGACAAGGCACTGCAAAGTGGAAGACGTTCAAGGAAAATGGAGGGCATGACCAAGTAAAAACTAAAAACACAGAGAGAAATGTACATTCATGCTTCTTAGTCATGCTCAAAATGGATGACCTTTTGGACTCCTCCTGGACAGAAGGCTGAAATGTAGGACATGTCTGGGAAAGGAGGACATCTGCTCAGCCTGCTCTCAAGGACCTCCCTGAATATAATCTGCCTTCTCTGCTTCCCCCTGAAAACTCCTTTTCTGCTCCACAAAGTCCTCCAGCAAGATTTCCTCTTTCGATTTGGCTGAAGAAGAGTAGGCAAAGCAAGGCCCTGCAGAGATTGTAGGACTGCAGTTCCCAGCATCCCCAACTAGAGCATCCCTCAGACCCCTATGGAGCCCCATCTCCTGCTCCATGCCTTGGCATCCCCCCAGGACTCAGGACAAGGCAGTCTGCCTGGGACCAAAGAAAGAGCAACTTGATCCATAGGATCCCAACTTTTATAAGCTTTCAAGGCAACATTATAGATGACTAGATATTTGCATGTACATTATTAATATTCCCATGACTTCATTTAGTGTATATTTTAACAGTCAACAACAGAGCCTTCAATTTGTTTCCCTTCAATCATCTCTTGTACATAAATTGTACCAAAAGAGATGCTTCTCATTCTGGGAACTGCAGTCTCCAACAGTCCTGCAGCTGGAACCGTATCTCTCTCAGTTCCCCAACTGCTCAAGGTTCTTCCTCAATGGTCAGGACTCTGTAGTAGGGCTGTAGTAGGGACCCAATCTACTCCTGTCAGTCCCATAGATATTGATCTCCTCATTTTATTTTGATTCTGTGCTGCCTAGGTGTTGAAAGGAGTGTTTTGAATGGGAGAAAACATCAATATTTTTCACTATTGATTGTAATGAGGGAGGGGTCAGGTTTCTACTTTCAATAAAAGCATCAGGATAATTTTTAGGTGTTGTTAAGGTTTGGAAATCCTGTTTGGGGTCCTTTCTGACTTTGGGGCCCTTTCATCCTCCATTATGGGTTCCCTGAAGGCCTCAAATTGCCAACTGCCAAGCGCTGAGACAGAGGCAGCCATTTTGTGTTCTAGCAGCCATTTTGTGCTGTTTGTGACTGTGGGGATAATGTTCCAGAACCTACTCTGAGGCCTCTTCAGTTGAACCGAGAGGCTCCTCTTTCTCTTCCTGACACTCCAGAGTGAGAAGGAGGCTAGGCTCCTTTGGCCAAAAGGAAGGAAGTGTGTCCCTTTGTGTGTTTTCTGTGTCTCTTTTCTGAGAGGGTTTTCTTACACAGCTCTGCTCAGTGCTTCTACTGGGGAACATGGGTTTTAAAAGGGATTAGAAATGGAAATGATAGTTTTAATAGAAGCCTTGTTATTGTTTGCAAACATTGGGCTTTGTTTGGCTACTAAGAGGAGGCTTGCCCCCCCAAACAAGGCCAAAAGTAGCTCCTTTGGAGGTTTTAAAAGTCTCCTCAGTTTTCTTATTAAGAGATTTTCAGGCAAGAAGGAAGCTGACAGACTAGACGATTTCATATGACCAAATAAAGATAGAAACAAACAAGAAGAACAAAAATAAGGATTAGACAGATAAGCAGACTGCTTATATTTTTAACAGAAAACCATTATTAGGAAATTAAAAACAAGACTTTGGTGCTTCTGCCCTTTTACAACCAACTCAGGCTGTATCTGTACTGCATATATAATCCAGTTCTAAAGTGTGTTAATTCTTCTGTTTCAATCTTATGGAGTCCTGGGATTTGTAGTCCGTCGTGGCACCAGAGCTGTCTGGCAGAGAAGGCTAAGTGTTCGAAAGGTAAAAGCCCAGGATTCTATAGCACTGAGTGTTTAAAGCGGTGTCAAAGTGTCTTATTTCTGCAGTGTGGATGCAGCCTTCTTGGGAAAGTGGCTGATGCTGGGGAAAAGCACTGGGGACCTCTGGAAGTTTCAGCAGATTATTTATTTATTTATTTATTTATGAGGCCCTCATTTCACATCAAGCTACAGGGACATAACCAGGGCCCTCTCCAATTCCCCATGCCCTAATCCCCACCACTCTAAGAAGGCATGGAGTATCTGTTGTGTTGGGGAGC